>NC_050580.1:189163800-189293521 GCF_011100635.1 Trichosurus vulpecula | reverse complement strand
CTTGAGTCCAACCACATTTTTTTGAGACCTTAAGCTTGTTAATCTGTCCTGACTTACAGAACTGAATTTACAGCCACAGAGAGTAGGTCAATGAAAGAGCCAAGGAATGGAACCATCATCCTTTATAATGTAGATCATGGAACCTCAGAGTTTAAAACCCTCTGTAGAGCTGTTGATATTGTCATTGTCATTGACTCTCTAATTATCGACTGTTCTCATTAGATGATTGTAGATCACTATTCCCTTGGGTGAGCTTAGGTCTTTTAATTACAGTTAATTTGATCAACAAAAAATATCAAGTAAGCAAAATGCTTCTCTCTGCTCTTTGAATTAGTATAATACGGGAAGCAATAGCCATAGAAAACTTCATATTAATATAGACCAATTGAGCATTTTACAAAAATGATAGCTTTGGCAGCGGCCTCAGAGATGCAGAATTTGAGCAACAATATGGCTCAGTCAGTGAGACCCTGATCTCTCGGGTTTTGGTCATGTCAGGCCTAAGATCAAGAGTAAGCTTATGTGCTAAAAAGCTTGAAGTGACATTTTAGAGACCCAGAGCACGGAGGGCCTTTACACAAACAGAACAAATCCCTTTTCAGTGCTTTTAGGCCTTAACAAACACAGGATGATGTACACAACTGCACTCCCCCCACCCTACCATGAGCCCTTACCTCCAGGAGCCCCCTGAACTCTTTTCAGAATTTCTTAAATCTGCCCCATTGAACCATCTATGCTCATTGTAACAAATACAATCTCATTGAATCAGATCCTGAAGAGACTTTACAGCTGAGAAGAAAGGGACCTGATCTTGTATTCTCTCCAGTTCTACCATGGGACAGAGCACAGCAAATGAGAAATCTTAGGACAGCTGAGTTAGACAGGGAGATGACCAGTTTACCACACTGTAGGAAATCCTTTTCTGGGTGCCCCAGGAATAGAAATCAAGGCTCTTAGGTGGCTGTTCGTTAATTCTGTGAGTACTCGGCACTGCTGGGTGCATTTTCTTCTTCCTATCTGAATAACAGTCAGTATTCTTTTAATTTAAGATTACTTGGAATATAAAGGCCAGATTGAAGTGAGAAAGGAAAGCAGAAAGTAGGAAGGAGCAAAACACCCCAGTAGCTCTTTGCAGATGTAATAAAGATTCCAGTTAATCTGAATATTTATGGATTATATTAGTTTACTGGCCATCACAGTCTGATAAAACTAGCACTCTCACCCAGATGCACACAATTCATTGCTTGGTATCATTATGATTATCTATGGAACTTCCATTACTCACCCATTACCCCAGTTGTATCAGCAGTAGAAATAATCAGCCATGAGCTTCCCTGCTGCTTAACCTAACAACAAATCATTCCCGATTCTGGGCTGCGTGTCTGTTATTCAAAGCAAATTGGGATCATGCAGACAGATTTCTTCTTCCTTCACAGGGGCATCTGACCTCTCTCCCCTGAAGCTGTCGACCCATGCAAATGTTACATTTAAGAACTTGTTCTTGATCTTAAGGAGTTAAAACCCCATAATAACTTAAGAAGTAAAACATGGAGTTAGTCTTGCCATGCTGCAGACACACAAATTAGCCAGACAAATAAAAAAGGATAAAAAAAAATCCTGAAAACAGCACTTATCATCAGTCTCCTATTCAGAAATAATGAAGGAAGATGGTTTATCCAGATTTGGTAATAAGGCATGACATAAATGTAAATATAACATGTTATGACCTTTCTTCTGCTGAACAATGAACATTCTGTTCATTTCTTCAGAGTCTCTTTGTTTAGCATGAACACAGTGATGAATCGAAGTTATGACATCAATTAAATCACAAGTTTATATTATTTCCAAACAGACATAATACAGACATTTTAAGGCAGGTAGCGAAGATGATGAGTTACTGTCTATTCTTGGCTCTTAAATGAGTTATACATATTCAAAAACAGCAACATTAAGAATGCTCGACAAAAAGCTAGGGCTATATATTATTTTTGCTCTGAACAAAGATAACATTTGTAGAATCCCATTAGCAATAAATCTCTCACATTTTTTCACTTAAAATCTTATGATCCCAATGGGGAGAAATAGCACTCTCAAATCTGCCAGAGATATGCCCAAGTTAGAACTGAACCAGGTTGACAAGAAGACTGAGATCTGTGTGTGTGTGGGGGGAGGCATTGCCTTTGGTATTCTAAGGAATTTATTTTAATTTTCTCTCAATTTTCTCATTAAGAAACCAAAGTAGTTTCTTGGGCATATTTGAAAAGCATGAGAAGCAATATATGCAATATACATATATGTATGTAATATACATACATATTATACATACATATATATTTACTAAAATATAAAATAAATATTGTTTGGCTAAAAGGTACTTGCAAAATAGTCTTCTTAGAATATTAAACTCCAATATGTTTAAAGTAGTGGGATATAAATCACATCTATGCATTTTTATATTTTTTCTCAGTAATTTTAATATTAGGGATTTCTCTCAGAATTCCAAGATATTGTGGAAATCTCAGTATTCCAACACTCAAAAAATAAATATTGCAAGGAAGGATAGGAGAAGGTTGTGTGTGAAGAGTATTGTCAACTATTCTGGTGTTAGACAGTGGGTCATTGTGGTGCAGTGTAAAGAATACTTCATCTGGAAGCAGAGGACCCAGGCTCGTCTTCCAGATCTTCCTCTCAATACTTATGTGATTTTTATACAAGTCACTTAACTTTTCTGGGCCTCGTTTTCTCTGTCCGTACAATGAAAGGGATTGAGTATACCCCCTTCTAGTTTCTTCCCATTTTGTATCTATGTTTCTATGATTAGCTTTGCACATAGTCAATAATTGATCGTTGAATTGGACTGAATTATAAATTTCTTATGATGCTGACATTTATAGCGTGCTTTCGGGCTTGAAAAATATTTTTAATACATTATCTCATCTGCACTTTATAACAACGAAGGCCATTTTATCCCCATTTTACAGATGAGGAAACTGAGGTTCAGCAAAGTTAAGTGATTCTCCTGTGACCACATTTACTCTAGGAACTATCAGTGATTTGAACTGGGGACTTATTTACTTGGTTCAGGTATAGCACTTTAATCACCATGCCATGTTGTCTTTCAAAAAAAGATTATCATGTATTCTTTGGTGACTAACAATGTCTTTCACATACTCTTGTTCAATAAATATGTATTGATTTGGTTTTAATTTTGGTTATGGAATACTCAAAGTATGCTAGAGATAGGTCCTTCTGTGAGATCCAGTTGCTAAATTTTCAGTGTGGGCATTCATGCCTTGGAAATATGCAAATGCTACAAATCAGGGTTTGATTTATTATTTTGATTGGCTAGACTTAAGAAAGTGATAGAAAATGATAATAATGTAGATTCAACTTAAAAACTCTATCAGGTATTAGTTTTTTTTCAGAGAGTCAGTTATTAAACATTAACCAGTCCATCCTTAAGAAGGATTATGTGTTGTCGTACCAAAAATGAAGCAGAGCTCTAATTCAATGTATCCTGATGGTTGCCTAAGTACCAATGACAGAATGAAAGGAGTAAAACGCCACATGACTGAGGTCAGAGGCTAGGCTGATCTTGAAGTGGGACAAGGTGTTAAGACTTAGGAGCTGCTCTGGATGCATCTTTAAGGTTGAACTTACTCATTTTACAAATGAGGAAACTGGGATCCCCAGAGTTGAAGTGACTTATCCAACATCTCTCAGGTTGTAAAAAGCAGAGTTGGGATTTCAAGCCAAACCTTCTGAATCTATATTCAGTGCTTTTAGCATTTTATTAAATGCTTTTTCATTCACTCGTTCATTCATTCACAGAGTAGGAACAGATCCCCATGGCTCCCGACTTCTACCTTTAGTCCAACTTTTTTTTTTTTGCCATGCCCAAAGTAAGCAAGGATGGAGCTAGGTGGGAGAGACACAGAAGAGTAACTCTTTACTCTCTCGAAATTGAACACACTTCTTCTTCCTTTGTTTTCTTCAATCCAAGAGCTATAGTCAACTTCATAGTAAAGTGTCTATTATGTAACAACATGATTTCATTACCTACCTGTTTTGGTAATTCAAACCATAACCCCAAACTCCCAGGAAAAATCTCTGATTCACTCATCCACTTTTCATTTTCGTTTTCTTTCTTTCTTTTTTTTTCCTGTATAAAATATTTTTCAAAAGCGTCGTGCCTCAAGCTGTGTACTTAAGAGCGATTGTTACTCAACTGATCAGTCAGTTTCTTCTGATTCATTCTCTTTGGTATAGTTACCCAAAAATGTCACATGGGATTTTGCATTTATATAATGCTTTTTAGTGCAATGGAAAAAAAAATCCAATAAAATCAGTCGGCTTATTTAATGTTCAAAGTGTTTAATAAGCTTTTTTAAAGAGGAATGAATCATTTAAACATGAGGGGCTTTTTTCCCCCTTTTTCTTTTCATTAATTAACTCACCAGTACACCAAAAAACGTATCAGATAAATGAGTTGATGGGGTCTTCAGTTCAGTAGGAGATGCAATACGGAAAGCACTAATTAGGCAAGCAAGAGCTCCAGATAATTAAATAGTGATTAATAGATTTTTTTTGCACCACCAAAATTAAAAGTAACTAATTGGTTGAAAAAAAGTTAAAATTGTAATCTGGGAAATATCACAATTTAAGATTTTCTGCTGTTTTTAAGACTGTGTTTTAGCTTTTTTTTAAAATTAAGATTTTTTTTTTTTACTTTTTTCATCTGACATCTCATGTCAAAGTGGTCTTCCGTTAATGGTAGAATATAATGGAAGTTTATGCAATTAAATACTGCAAGAGAGTTTATAGACCATTTGTCATTGGATATGGGTCATATACTGTGAGTTTCAGAAAATAAAAGGGAATTCCATTTGAAGCCCACTCTTGCCTGAAGCCTACCTAATGAAATCTTTCTCACTCTTAGAATTAACAGTGTATCCAGCTGAAGAGTATTTAACATTCCCTTTGCATACTAAGCATGCAAAAAAGTAGAATAAAACCTTGCATACTTACAGGGGATTTTTGTTGCTTTCTCTTCAGCCCAAATTAGGCAGCTCTTGTTCATTTAGTACATTTGAAAGGAGCTGAACTTTTACAATTCTAAACTGTCAGTTCCCATCATTTCATTTGACAGCTGACACTTTCAGAGTGAGGTACACACAAATCATGTGAGCACAGTGAAATGCTGCTAATAAACGTGATTGTTTTTTCCTGCTGGAGGAAGGGAGCACCTTTAGCGACTGTTTGCAGATCTGACGGTTTGTTGTGATGCAAAATGCATGTTTGGCTGTCACCATTTTTGTTTACTACCTGCGGAGCATAAAATTGCTGATAAAAAATCGAAGAAACATAAGGCCAGATTCATTAAGGGAAGAAGGAAAGCTTTTCATGCTCCCCACCCTCCTAAACCATTTTAATATGATAAACATTGAGTCTTCCTTCATTAAGGCCTGAGAGTAAATAAATAATGTATGGCTCTTGAGATAATTACTAGATTTCTGTATTTATGGAAAACAGGCGTATGGAAGTGTTTGTTTCTCAGCTCATACACAATGCTTTTGTAGAGATTTAGTCAGGAAACCTGCAAAATTGTCTGCCACCATTTTGGAATTTTGTTTAAGAGTGTCTGTGCCTGCTTGGGAACCTTTATAGTTTTGCTTTCTCTATGATAAAAGCTTCTAAATTCTTAGTATTTTGTGATGAAAAGTTGCTCACCTCAGAAAGAGAAAGGAAATGCTATAAACTCCCCGAGGCAGGAAATCTTGGTGGGCCCTTCATCTTTCAAGATGGTCAGACCATATAGAAATATATGCTGGCTTTTCATTGAAGAGAACATTTGGTCAAATATTTGTTAAGTCTCACAAAATTGTAGAGTGTTTGCTTCTTTTTCTCCAATGTTTTCATGTGTGAGTAAAGGAATATTTTATTTGGATAATGTATAAGGACCATGAGAACAAATCCAATATTTAGTATAGATGCTTCTGTGTTTTAGGCTGGTGTTTTGTCCTGTTTTGGGGTTTTTGTGATTGAACCTGTGATTTTATTGGTTTTAGGAAACACTGCAATGTGAAAACTCCCACCATACATACAAATAGGAAATTTATCTCTAACTTGTGCTCAATTTAACCCATATTTCTTAAGCACCAGGCACTGAATTAGGTTTCAAGCATATAGAAATAAACTTAACCAATACCTTCCCTAAAGGAGCTTACATTCTGTGGGAGAGAAAAACAAGTACCTATGTAAGTAAATACCAAATATGTGCAAAGTGTTTCTAAGTTATTGAGAGATTGCCAAGCTTGTTCAGTATCACGAAATAATATATGTTACAGAGATAACTTGAATCTAGCTCTTCCTGACTCCAAAGATGACTCTATAGATATTTTACCAGACTCCATTCCTTAATATGTTGTTAATGAATGGCATACTTTTAGTTGTATATATGTAATAGGCCAAAGTACAAATATTAAAACCTGAAGTCTCTATTGAAGAAGAAAGAGGAGGAGGAGGAGGAGAAGAAGAAGAAGAACAAGAAGGAGAAGAAAGTATACATAGTTGGGTGAAGTGGCCCTAGCAACAGTTGAGGTTATGTGTCTAAAATAGATATAATAATATGAAAAAGTACAAGAGCTAAGAGAATTTCTTGTTTCTGTAATTTGCATTAAATATTTTCTTCTTTTCTCATCTTTTTTTTCTTTAGATAGAGACTTCAGGTTTTAATACTTGCACTTTGGATTGTTGCATATATACAGCTAAAAGTAGTATAGCATTTTATAAATGTGATCTATTATTGTTACTGTTATAATTATCCATTTGAAAGCAATTATTAAAAATATCAGAGAAAGGAAAGCATTCTATGCAATAACATCATAGCAAGGAACATAGTGGGGCACAACAATCTTTACCAATATATTAGATTTCTCAACTTTCAGTCTAGTATCTTTCCTTTCATCAGTGGGACAGAGGGAGACAGAGGGAGAAAGAAATAAAAAGAATAAATGTAAATGTGCATATATTACTTTTACTTCTCTCTATCAAGTTGGAGAAACAAAAAATCGTTTAGATTAGAACAGAGCTTATCAGTTGACTGAAATAATCCATTTAACTTTCCAGATAGAAAGCGATAAAAGTAATATATGCACATTTATATTTCCTCTATTTCTCCCTCTGTCTCTGCCTATCTCTCTGTCTCTCTCTGTATCTCTGTGTCTCTCTGTCTCTGTGTGTCTCTATGTCTGTGTGTCTCTGTGTGTTTCTGTCCCTGTCTCTGTCTGTCTCTGTCACTCTCTGTGTCTGTCTGTCTGTCTGTCTGTCTCCTCCCCCCCCCCCACATGAGCTGTGCATTGAATAATTATCATACCCAAAACAGCCATGTTGAACCTAGGAGTAGTTATATAGCGGCAACATTAGCATATCCCACTGACGAAAGGAAAGGCACTAGATTGAGAGTCAGAAATCTGATCTAATTCTATCATTTGTTGTTCATTTTCTGATATGTTGATAAAATCATGAATCTATAAGGCTTTAATTTCTCCATCTGGAAAATGGACATAGATAACTATACTTGACTATAACTACTTTACAGGGGATGTTGTAAAGAAAAAAAAATCCAAATAAATGTAAAAATGCTTTGAAATTTTGTGGGAAAATGCTATTGAAGTATTCTAAATATTTTCATAGAAAAATATACATATAAAAGAGAGACATCATGTCCCCAAGGAAAATTTTAAGATCTTCCTGCAGAAGCCATTGCTTAGCCCTCCAGCTTCATTATCATGGCCTGTTTTGCAGGTTTTCAGTGAAATATGTTCACCTTTGTTTGCTCACCCACCTGCTCAAAACCAACAGGTCAGAAGCTAATGGGTGCTTCTTAAAATTCATGACTATCATAAGATCTATGACTCCCAGGACATCTGTGGCAAAGAACTAGTCTTATAGATTGAGAATATTTGAGATGTTACGCAGTGGTTGTGATTTTCCTGGAGTTGCCCCTTTCACCCACAAATAGGCCATTTGCTTGGTTTGTCATCCACTTCAAAAGGAATTTGTGTGTGTGTTTGCCTGTGTGTAGGAGGAAAAGTACCTAAAGTGAGCAGTTAACTTCCTCCATGTGAGATGAACTGTGTTCAGTTTCAGCAACTCAGGTCTCAGAGGCAATTACATAGGTGATCAGTAGTTAAACCAGTGTAACTTGGAAAAGGCTCTATTCTATTGGTGCCTAGATCTTGAAATCAATGTATTTCCAGAGACATTATATATGGGAGTGCATGTAGGCTAGGGAATGAAGAATAGAGGCCTCAGAACAGATTTAAATGGGAGAAAGCAGGTCTTGATATGAGGCTGGATTTTCAAGTATTATCTAGGGCAAAAGTTTTTCAAAATCTTAAATTACCTGTCATTCTGTAGCAGGGAGCAGTTTCAGACACTCAGCTTTCCTTTTACTCCACTGCTTCACAGAATGTCAGAGAGCCCTAAAAGGCCACTTCAAAAAGATGTATTGCAAATTATTGGGCAATTCCCTCTTCTGTCATTCCTCTGGCCTAGAGATTTAGGAATTTGTGAATACTTTAAAATTTTTTTGGAAGGGTGAGTATGGTAGAGGGAAAGGAATTGGTATGGAGACTTATTTTTGAGGTGCCTAAAACCCTCTTTCTCTCTGTCTCGGTCTCTCTTTGTCTCTCTCTGTCTCTCCTTCTCCCTTCCCCTATATAATACTGGACAATTAGAATATATCTATGTCAATCTATATATCTATAGGACCTCTTTGCTTCTAATAATCCAAAATAAATATGTATATAATTATATATATTGTACTTTAACATACTTCTATATATATATAGCATACTCTATATAGCTGTAGATAATTGGGGCTCTAGAGTATATATGTATACATGAGTGTATTCTATAATATTGAATTATTAGACTATATCTATATCTATCTATATATCTATTGGATCTCTTTGCTTCTAAAAATCCAACATAAATATGTATATAATTATTATATATTATACTTAACATAACAATGTATAGTATACTCTATTTATAGCTATAGATTATTGGAGCTGTATATATACTAATACACACACACATGCACACATACATACTCTTAAGGACTTACAAAGCCCAAAGCCATTTTGGACAGATGTTTTCTCTTCACCTGCAAGTTTGTGAGATATTCTCAATGTTATCCAATTTCATTTTTTATACTAATATTTTCTGGAGTTGTGTAATTGCAAGTAATGAAACATTACAGTCTCTGAGAAATTGAAGTTTCATGATCTCACATGGTGAAAGGATATTAACAGGTACCTAGTTTTCAAATGAAGAAATAAAAGCTATCAACAAGAGTATAAAAATGTTTCAAAATATTACTGAGATGGATGGAGACTATCCTATAGATCATACATAAGGATGGATCTCCCTTCTGGTGAGCCACAAATACTCTGGACCTTTATTTTTAAGGCTCCAAAAATGTGGGTCTCTCTCTCTTTCTCTCTCTGCCTCCCTCTTTCTCTCCCTCTCTCTCTCCTTCTCCCTCTCTCCCACTTCTCTCTCTCCTCCTTCTCCCTCTCTCTCTTTCTCCTTCCCTCTCTCTCTCTATAGTATTAGATCAGATTATTAGAATCTATGTATCTATCAATCAGATCTCCCTGCTTCTAATAATCCAATGAAATCTGATTATATACATTACATACACACACACATGTATACACATATACATATACACATACACATACACATACACATACATCTAGGTGGCACAGTGGATACAGTGCTGGGCCTGAAGTCAGAAAGATTCATCTTCCTAAATTCAAATCTGGCTTCAGACACTTACTACTTAAGTTACTTAACCCTGTTTGCCTCAGTTCCTTATTTACAAAATGAGCTGGAAAAGGAAATGATAAACCACTCCAGTCGGGTCATGAAGATTCAGGCATGACTGAAGTGAATGAACAACTATATTTAATATGTGTGTATGTGTGTATGTGGACATATCTGGATTATTATAAGCAAGGAAATCCCAAAGAGATCAAAGAAAAAGGGAGAAGACCTATAGGTATCAAATATTTGTAGCAGCTTTTCTTGTAGTGGCAAAAAACTGGAAACTAAAGGCATGACCCTCAAGCAGGGAATAGTTGAACAAATTGTGGCATATGCATGCATCGGGATATTATTGTGCTATAAGAAATTACAAATGGGGGAGTTTCAGAGAAACCTGGGAAGGCTTATATGAACGGATTCAAGGTGAAGCTAGCAGAACCAGGAGAACAATTTATACAAGAACAATAGTGTTGTAAATACAAACAACTTTGAAAGACTTAAAAACTCTGACCGATGAATACTAAAGGGAATGTAAGATCAGGATCTCCTGGTTGTTCTATTTGTTGCATGATGGGAGCTCAGGGCCTGCAGCTTTGTAGATGTTTGATGAATGAGCCAGGAAAAGCTATCCACTGTGTGGGTCCTGAGGAGTAAGAAGAGATAATTTCTAGTCTTTTTTGAGGTATCTTTTTGTTTGGGTTACAATCAATGACAACTCTTTTTGATGCCCCAAACAGGAGAAGGAGATTTCTTTCCCTTCCTAGTAGCAGCAGCAGCGGCAGGTGGCTAAAAGTATATTCTTACCTAGGTGAGACTGAGACCAGATCTCAAGTCCCTGCCAACTTCTGCTTTGTATTTCCTTCTCTGAACATGTTACTGAAAAGCGATCTTGAGAGATTGATGTTTCCAGACTCAGTGGCTGCCTCTTGAGTTTGGGAAGTAAGCTAAATTCAATTGGATACAGATTATCCAACAGGAGGTTCTCCCCATGACTATATCCTTCTCAGAGAAAAAATTGACCACTGTTAGGAGCTTCTGGTTGAACCTTTTTTAGTAAAGGTTCAGCATATTTGTAGCTCATCAGAAAGGAGATCCATCCCAATGCATGATCCAAGGATGATCTCCCTCTCAGCAAAATTTTTGAAACATTTTTATACCACCATTGATGGGTTTGTGTCTTAATTTGAAAACTGGGTGCCTGTTCATATCCTTTTACTATGTGAAATGGTAAAATTTTAATTTCTCAAAGATTATAGTATTTTATTATTTGCAAATATACAATACCAGAACAATATTACCATTAAAAATTAAACCTGATAGCATTGAGAATAACTTACAAATATGAAGGTGATGAGAAAACCTCTGTCCAAAATGGCTTTCAGCTGTATGAGCCTTTAAGAGTAGAGAGGTAAGGAGGATGTCTTTTCTTTCAATTCTTGGTGGAAAATATTCAAGTATCAGAAACATATGCTTCTCAGAGCTCTGTGTCTGGGCAGGCACCACGGATGCATTTTATGTAAAGAGATAAAAATCTGTGCATGGACTGTCATGAGCTGTTTGACTGAACAAAGTCACTGTTGCTAAACCACTGTTGATATTCTTAAATGGAATAGCAATGAGAACCACCTGTGGGCTAGACATGTTTGGGAGTACTGAAAATCATCATGGACTCCAGGTCAAAAGAATGCAAATAAGATGGGTGCACAGAGGTCGAATAGTATCAATGAGTTCAAATGGTGATGAAAACTTCAAGTAAAAAGAATATGGAAACAGGTGTGACTTCTGTCTGGAACACAGAAGAAATACGTTTCATAGGGGAAAGGACATTATTCACTCAGTGGGCGATTAGAAAATTGGGATCTCTAGCCTCATTCATTTTTTCATATTATGTGCTCTAATTATGACAGGCATAGAGTGGCCATTGTGCAGGCTAACATTGGAAAACATCTGCTTGGTTCTTTAGTAATCAACTTGGAAAGGAGAACTCTCCCCAGTCACCTCAATGTAGGCATCAGTGAAATAGTGACGTGGGAAAAGATATGAATGAAAAGGGGTCTTAATACTTAAAGCAAAAGTCGGATGGAAAAAAATAGAGATCTTTTGCAGAATGAGAAGTCATTTTAAATAACCTGATAATCAGGACTTTAATGGTAAAAATTAATTTTGAAAGATGGAGTTAAATTTTCCCATCGCTGGCTCTGCTAACCACAGGCACATTTCCAGTCATGATTCTTTTCCATGGGAAAATCTTACGCCAAATGCCTCTCATAAATAAACTAATTTCTGGAATTCAAACTGTTGAAGTCACTGTTGCTGTACACTGTTGAAGTACAATTTTGGAAGTATCTTTTAATTAGAGCTGGAAGGTACTTCAGAGGTCATCTAACCCAGAAACTATGGGATAAACCCAAATAAAATGAAATTAGGGAATGTTGAACAAAATAAATAAAATACAACATGACATAGATAATGTTAATTTGTGGTTTTCTGAGTCAATGTGAGGCCCTCACAGAGAGAGTTCTTGTTTCTATTTGAATTTGACACCACTGAATTCTGGTCCAACTCTTCCATTTCACAGATGAGGAAACTGCAGTCCAGATAGATTAAATAACCTGCCTCAAATTACACAAACAATAGTTTTTGAACATAGAGCCTTTTGACTCTAAATTCTGAACTAATACTATACTAGACTTGAACTTGATTAAAATGAGAGGAAAAAAAGTTGGGTTTTTTTGTTTGCTTGGTTTTTTTTATTTTTACTTTTTTACTAAATATTCAATGAATCTCTTTTTAAAAAAACACCATTGTCATGTTCTAATAATCATAGTCTCAAATGCAATTCTCCTTTGTGATAAAGAACCTTTCAATAAAACAAACCAACAAATTGGACATATCTATAATTCTAATCAGACTCAGGAAGGTGTTCTTTTTTTCTGTTTCTGAATTGCCAAAGCCATTCTCTTAAGACTAAAACTCCTTATTGAGAAGGGAGAATTAGGTTGTGTTCCTTTATATAATTGAAGTCATTGCATACATTGCTCTCTTGGCTTGGTTTGCTTTACTCTATATCAGTTCATATAAATCATCCCAAGTTTCTCTGAGTTAAGAGCTAAAAACTAATAAAAATCTCCCCAACTTGCTGGAATTATTTCTCTTCCTTTTGATTTTGTTTTTATTTTAATTCATTATGTATGGTTAATGCATTTGCTTTAAAAAAAAAGGACCAAAGTTATGGCTAAAAGAAAAAAAAACCCAAGAGGATATTTCAGGGCATGTTTTTTAAAAATACTTTGCAGAGAAAAGCATTCTCAGCTAATTAATGGGGGCAAGATAATCCCAGCAATTAGAATGTAAAGCTCAACCACACAGAAGAAGCAAACTCTGAAGAATGACTGACAATTGAGTTCTGTTAATGGTGGGAGTAGCAGCAGGGAGAAGAAAAAGAAATAACAGCTGCAGACATTCCATAAACAAGCACCAGGGACTAAGATGTAGCTGGATTCCAAATTACACCTATGTTTTAACCTTATTTGTTTCTTTGCCACAAAGCAGGGACACCTCCATATAAATAAACATAGGAACCTACATATGGAATCTAAGCTTCCAACTAAAGGACATCATCATGTCTTTCCCTATTAAGAACCTTCTTCAGAGAGCACTGCTACATTAGGGAACACATTTGTGCTATCTGCTTAAAGAGAGAGGATCATGAGAAAGGGTTGCATGAAACAGTCTGACAATGTCACATGATGCCCAAAGACTATTCCCTCATTTTAAATAAGAGTAAAATGTCAACCAGTCAAGAGCTGGTTCTGATTATTCTGCAGTTCTGTAGAGATCTTTCTAACACAATACATAGAGTAATATGATACTCATGTAACAGGGCCATGTTATTTAATACTCTGTATTGTTTATATTCATATTCAATAAATCACATTTTACTTTAAATTCTGTGAAACAATGTCATTTCAATTTATTTACACATGTACGGTACTGCCCAATAAGGAAATCATTTCAGCCTGGAAGCACTTTTAATGGACACCTCCCCCCTGCTTTATTTTCTTCAATCCCACTCCCCAACTGAGGCCATCATGTAAATATAGTAAAAATAGACAGACATAAGAGATCTGACTTGAAATTCAACTCTTCAAGAAATTAGTTCATGCTGACCCATCCTTTTTTTTTTTTTGCAGTATCTTGATATTGAACTCCACATGGAATATAGGATAAGTATGAGGCAAGTCAAGATTTTGATGAGAGTTCCTCAAAGCCAGCCTTCAAAGTAGATAGAATCCATGTCATTGGTCATTTAGACTCCTTGAATAGTTTTGGATTTCTATATATACTTTTTCCTGAAGCATTCAAACCACTTTTACACCTGTTATTGCATGTATCTTTACAACAGCCTATAATGAAGGTATTAGTCAATGTTAGAATCCTTTTATAAATTGTGGAATAAATCCAAAGGTTTGCATGCATGAATGTGCACATACTCTACATGCTCAGTGGAATCTATGGGAAAGGACTCTGGACTTAAAGTTCAGACATCTGGTTCTAGTTTTACATCTGTTAGCTATTCTCTATGATGCTTTGTGTTAGCCTCATGGCAAGGGAGAGGTTAAATGACTTGCCCAATGTCACATAGGACTAACATCAAGTCCTCAAAAAAGTCAAGTTGTGATTCATTGACTAATGCATCACCTGTTAGAACATGGTACTCCTCATACCTCTTCTCTACTAGCATATCTCCTTTTCCCTGTTCAATTTCTTAATTATTATAAATTACAAGTTATCAGAAATTGTTACAAATAATATACAATCATTACAAATCAACAAGCATTTATTAAGCTCTTCGCATGTGGCAAACAGCTAAGTGCTGTGCCAGAACATAAAAATGAAATTGCTCCTGGTCTCAAGGAGCTTACATTCAATTTAGGAGATAAAGACACACAGCTAAAATATGCAATAAAAGTGCACAGCTAAATAAACAACTAATTAGATAAGCAGACAAACAAATAAATACAAGATATATGCATAATATGTAAAATGAGATGTTTGTAAAGGGCTTTGCAAACCTTAAAGCATTACATAAATGCTAGCTATTTATCTAAATAATATCTATTTTTTATTGGTTTGGGTTTTTTATTTTTTTCTATTTTATTATTTATTTAATATTTTTAGTTTTAAGCATTGATTTCCACAAGATTTTGAATTACAAATTTTCTCCCCATTTCTACCCTCCCCCCACTTCAAGATGGCATATATTCTGATTGTCCTGTTCCCCAGTCAGCCCTCCCTTCTGTCACCCCACTTCCCCCATCCCCTTTTCCTTTACTTTCTTGTAGGGCAAGATAGATTTTTATGTCCCATTGCCTGTATATCTTATTTCCCAGTTGCATGCTAAAACAACTTTTGTTTTGAACACTTGCTTTTAAAACTTTGAGTTTCAAATTCTCTCTTCTCTTCCCTCTCCACCCACCCTCCCTAAGAAGGCAAGCAATTCAACATAGGCCACATGTGTATAATTATGAAAAACCCTTCCACAATAATCATGTTGTGGAAGACTAACTATATTTTGCTCCCTCCTATCCTGTCCCCCTTTATTCAGTTTTCTCCCTTGATTCTGTCCCTTTTGGAAAGTGTTTGCTTTTGATTACCTCCTCCCCCTATCTGCCCTCCTTTCTATCGTCCCCCCTTTTTATCTTGTTCCTCCTTCTTTCCTGTGGGGTAAGATACCCAGTTGAGTGTGTATGTTATTCCCTCCTCAAGTCAAATCTGATGAGAGCAAGATTCACTCACTCCCCTCACCTGGCCCCTGTTCCTTTCCTACAGAACTGCTTTTTCTTGCTACTTCTATGTGAGATAGTTTACCCCCATTCTATCTCTCTGTTTCCCCCTCTCTTAATATATTCCTCTCTCATCCCTTAATTTTATTTTTTTAGATATCAAGCCTTCATATTCAACTCACCTTGTGCCCTCTGTCTATATATTACCTTCAGCTACCCTAATACTGAGGTCTCATGAATTACACACATCATCTTTCCATGTAGGAATGTAAACAAAACAGTTCAGCTTTAGTAAATTCCTTATTATTTCTCTTCCTTTTTTACCCTTTCATGCTTCTCTTGATTCTTGTGTTTGAAAGTCAAATTTCCTATTCAGCTCTGGTCTTTCCACTGAGAAAGATTGAAAGTCCTCTATTTTATTGAAAATCCATATTTTGCCTTGGAGCATGATACTCAGTTTTGCTGGGTAGGTGATTCTTGGTTTTAATCCTAGCTCCATTGACCTCTGGAATATCATATTCCAAGCCCTTCAGTCCCTTAATGTAGAAGCTGCTAGATTTTGTGTTATCCTGATTGTGTTTCCACAATACTCAAATTGTTTCTTTCTGGCGGCTTGCAGTATTTTCTCCTTGATCTGGGAGCTCTGGAATTTGGTGACAATATTCCTAGGAGTTTTCTTTTTGGGATCTTTGTCAGGAGGCAATCTGTGGATTCTTTCAATTTCTATTTTACCCTCTGGCTCTAGAATATCAGGGCAGTTCTCCTTGATAATTTCTTGAAAGGTGACATCTAGGCTCTTTTTTTTATCATGGCTTTCAGGTAGTCCAATAATTTTTAAATTATCTCTCCTGAATCTATTTTCCAGGTCAGTGGTTTTTCCAATGAGGTATTTCACATCGTCTTCCATTTTTTCATTCCTTTGGTTCTGTTTTATAATATCTTGATTTCTCATCAAGTCACTAGTTTCCAGTTGCTCCAATCTAATTTTTAAGGTAATATTTTCGTCAGTGGTCTTTTGGATCTCCTTTTCTATTTGGCTAATTCTGCCTTTCAAGGCATTCTTCTCCTGATTGGCTTTTTGGAGCTCTTTTGCCATTGGAGTTAGTCTATTTTTTAAGGTGTTATTTTCTGCAGTATTTTTTTGGGTCTCCTTTAGCAAGTCATTGACTTGTTTTTCATGGTTTTCTTGCATCAATCTCATTTCTCTTCCCATTTTTTCCTCTATTTGTTTTACTTGCTTTTCCAAATTCTTTTTGAGCTCTTCCATGGCCCAAGCCCAATTCATATTTTTCTTGGAGGCTTTTGATATAGGCTCTTTGACTTTGTTGACTTCTTCTGGCTGTATGTTTTGGTCTTTTTTGTCACCAGAAAAGATTCCAAAGTCTGAGTCTGAATCTGAGACTATTTTCACTGCCTGTTCATGTTCCCAGCCAACTATTTCACCCTTGAATTTTTTTTGTCAGGGTTTGACTGCTTGTAGAGTGTAGAGTACTTTGTCCCAAGCTTGAGGGGCTGTGCTGCTGTTTTCAGAGCTACTTCTACACAGCAAGCTTTGCCACACCAGTGCTCCTTCTCCCCCAAGAAGCACCAACCATGATTGCAGCCCAGATCCAGGCAAGGCAAAGCAGGCTTTGCACTTCCACTCTAATCCACCACTTGATTCCTCCCACCAGGTGGGCCTGTGGCCAGAAGCAACCATAGCTGTAGCTCTGGGAGCAACCTCAGAGCTGCACCACCTCTGCCGCCCCTGGAGCAGTGGCCAACCGTGAACTCCTTTTACTCTGTCCCAGAAGTTTTTTTTCCCACTAACCTGCTCTGTTATCTTTGGTGTTTGTGGGTTGAGAAGTCTGGTAACTGCCACAGGTCAATGATTCAGGGCCCTACAGCCTGTTCTGCCTGGCTCCTGGTCTAGTTGGTCCTGGCAGGGCCCACACTGGGCTGTGCTCTGCTCAGCTCCCAGCTCCATGTGATAGACCCTTTCCAGAGACCATTCAGGCTGTCCTGGGTTGGAGCCCTGCTTCCCTCTGTTATTTTGTTGGTTCTGCAGCTTTAGGATTTGTTCAGAGCCATTTTTCATAGGTATTTGGAGGGACCCGGGAGAGAGCTTAAGCAAGTTCCTGCTTTCCAGCTGCCACCTTGGCTCTGTCCCCTAAATAATATCTATTAAAGCAATTTTAGGAGTGAATAATACTAATAACTGCCAGGTATAGAGAATATTATAATTAAGTTTCTAATAATAATAATAGCTAGCGTATATGTACATAGATACTTAAATACATATGTGTGTATCTATACACACATAGCTATTGATAATATAAATATGTAGATAATATGCATAGCACTTTAAGGTTTGCAAAGTGCTTTATATAAATTTTCTCATTTGATCCTCATAACCCTGAGATGCGGGTGTTATTATTATTCCCATTTTGCAGATGAAGAAATTGAGGCTGACAGGCTTAGTGATTTGGCCAGTGTCACACACCTAGTAAGTGTCTGAGGAATGATTTGAACTTGGGTTTTCTTGAATTTTAATCCAGGGCTCTATTATGCCCTACACCACCTACCTGCCAAGCCACAGACCTCTTAACCTTTTGTGAGAAGGAGATAATTTTAATTTTCTTGAAGTCTATGATTTCCAGGGTAGAGATTATGGGAAGTACCCACAATGAAGTTCATGAGCCTGGGGTATAGGGAGAGTAGAAAGGGGCACAAGGTTGGCACTATTGATTATTTTCTCCTCTCTGCTGAAATTCAAGGAGCATATTATGGGGGAGGGGAGGGGATTTGGGGGAAGTCTGGTGAGTAAAAGAGTATCCTATTACAATTTATTTAACCAACCTGGGGTCAATGGGCACTTGTTTTTGGTTTTTGCTACCACAAAAGTAAGACTATGGATAGTTTGTGGTGTTTATGGGACCTTTCTTTCTACCTGTGACCTCACTGGGGGCATGTAACTACCAATGTATCTCTTGGTTAAAGGTTATGGAATTTTAGTCACTTTTTAAAAGGATAATTTCAAACTGCTTTCCAAAATGGTGGAACCAATTCTCATTTCCACATTGTTTTATTGTCTTCCCCCATCTCCTCCAACATGAAGTATTTCCATGTTTTGTAATCTGCAAATTTTCTGGATGTGTTCTGAAAACAGTTATTTTAACTTAAATTTCTCTTATTAGTAATTTGGTTGTTAATAGATTAAAATTCTCCTTTTGAAGAGTTTGCTTGTGTTCTTTAATTGTCCATTGGGGAATAGTTCTTGATTTTTGTCTTGGTTACTAATATAGGTTACATATTAGATTCATATATGACATATTTGATGAAAAGATTCCTTCTCTTCCTCCCCAATTATGAACTTCTTTTTTGTATTCTAGTTGCATTGATACTATTCTTGTAAAAGCTACTCAATTTCTTGTAACCGAAATGATCTGTTTTACCTTTTGTGATTGCCTCTGTCTTTTGTTTGGTTAAGAACCCTAACCCCAAGCCATAATGATAAAAGTTACCTTATCTGGTTCTCTTCTAATTTGTAAGAAGGTTTTTAACATAAAAGAAATATTATTAAAATGGCATCCTAGTTTGGCAGTCTTAACAAGAGAAAAATTACATTGTCAATAAATATGGAAAGCAGCACAGCAATATGAGGGAAAATATTAAAATTTGTATCTTTAAGCTACTAGTGACAAATTAAATGTATTTCTATAGGACACAATTTTAAAATCATTTCATTACTGCAGGCTACACACTCTTTTCGTTAGGGTGGTAATTCCAGGGCTTATAACTTCAATGAGCTTGTACTATTTCTTATTTTATCCCCCAAACAAAATTAATTAATCTGCTTCTATTTCATGAATATGTCAAGATGAAGTTATGAATAGTTACTAATATCAAGAGCTTATAGACAGAGTAGACAGAGTGCAAGATGGTACACATTTACATGTTAAGATTATCTAATTGTCCAACACCTGGAGGCCACACAATTTCCTGCTAGACTAAATGTATTTCAGATTTTTTATATTTCACCAACAATGAAACAACTACAGGGTCAACACTAAGCTCTTGTTCAAATGCCAAAACAAGAACACCCCAAGTGCTGTATAAAGTATTTATCAAGGTACTAATTTGCAAACATCCTATAAGGGCAAGTATTTTTAAGGTCATGGTATCTCAGTGTAAACAGGGGACATGAGGAACAAGCAGGCGATAATCCTACTGTACTTTGCCTTGGTCAGACCACCTCTGAAGTACTGTTTTCAGTTCTGAGCAGTTCAATGCTTAGTGTGGTGTCTGGCGTATAGTAGGTCCTCAATAATTATTTGTTGACTGACTGACTGGCCATAACATTTTAGGAAAGATGCTGACAAGTTGGAGAAGATCCAAAGAAAGGCAGCCAAAATGGTGAAGTCTCAAATACATGTTATGTGAGAATCAGTTAGAATAACTGGGGATATTTAGTTTATGAAATGTTTGAAGGACAGTTGCCAGGGAAAATGGATGAACTTTGGTCTACTTGGCCCCAGGGAGTTGAGATAGAAGGAACAGAATAAAGTTCCAAAAAGGGAAGTTTAGGCTAAGAGAAAAAGTGTCTTAACAACTACCAGAAGTAGAAGGGGCTACAACGAGAGATCCCCTTACTGAAGGCCTTTAACCAAAAGCAGAATTACCATTTGTTGAGTTTGTGGTAGAGATATTTGGGGGGGGTGGTGGTAAAAGTTGGACTGGATGGCCTCTAACTTCCTTTCCAATTTTAAGATTCTATGATTTTGTGATTCTATGACAGCACCCACAGGCAATCAATGCTGATTCAGGGGTTTTTTGATATAAGCATTCATGGAGAAAAGGGACTCAGATGGCAAGATGAAGCTAGTGATGAGCTATGGTTTAGTAAGATGCTGACCTAGAAACAGAGAAATAAAAAGATATACCAATCAACCCCTCCAAAACCAGTCTACTAAACTCTAGGAGAGGCAACATGGTACAATGGAAAGGATATTGCATTTGGTGTCAAGGTATGTAGATTTGATTTGTGGCTTTGTCATTTACTAACTATGCCACCTTGGACATCTCATTTTACCTCATTGGGCCTCATTTTATCAATCTTTAAAAGGAGGTTAAACTAGATGAATTCTAAGGTTCCATTGAGCTCTAAACTTATGATTCTATATACTAGGACCCAGAGATATAAAAGCAAAGAATGAAATAGCCCCCTGAGCTTGTGGAACCTTCATTCAATTGAGTGAAATAGCTTATAGATATGTAAAGATTTAAATACATACATATAAATTAAAAAAGTAAAATGTTTTGCAAGAAGCACTAGAAACTAAGGGAAAGACTTTAAGTAGGATGTGTTATTTAAAATGAATTCTCAAGGAAGCTGGGGAATCTAAAAGGCAGAAGTAGAAGGGGAGGGTATTCTAGGAACCAGGAACTGTGCGCAGATTCAATGACACGAATATGAGAGAGAATGCCAAGTGTGAGGAACAACAAGACAGGCAGATTGCTTGGAAGGTAAATTCTGTGAAGGACTAATTTGTAATAAATAGAGAAATTTAGGTCAGAGCTAGATTGTGAAGGGCTTTAAATGCCAAACAGGAAAGTTTGCATTTGACCCTAGAGATAATAGAGAGATATTGGCATTTATAGATCAGGGAATAATTTGTGCTTTAGGAATATCACTCTGGCAGTTATGTGGAGTTTTGAGACAGGGAAAGGAGGCAGGGAAAGCAATAAAGTTCCACATAGGCCCACAGTGTTACTATATTTCTGGTGGAAATGTGTCTATTTCTTTAAAATAACTATATCCTCACCTACAGCATAAAATCAGATTTACACTTTTGAAAAATCTATATTCCAATTGGTCTATGGTCCCTATTCAGTTAATGAAACTCTTAGTGCTTGTTAGAAACCAATAGGAATGTCATCTTTGAAAGATGTCTATTAAAATTGCAAAGATGATTTACAATAATGAGTTCATCTTAGATCTTTGGTAAATGCTAAATCATGGGTGGAGCTAATCCTTCCAATATTGCAAATCCCAATTCCTACATGTCTTCTCATCCTTTGTGAGTCTTATTAATGGTTTTCCCATATATTCTCAGTAGATAATCTGCCTAAAATCACAGAACTTCAGTGTTAAAAAGTGACTCAGTGGCTATCCAGACCAATCTAAACTTTACCAAGAACATCTCTTACAGCACAACCAGGGGTGTCTTTAGCCTGTAACAAATAATCATCCAACCTCTCCAGTGAGAGGAAGTTCACTCCTTCTTAAGGTAGCGCATTTCACTTTGTGTAGTTCTAATTGTAAGGAGAAATTTTTTTTTTCCTGACATGGAGGCTAAAATACCCATAATCCCTAGTTCTGCCCTCTGGGCCCATGAAAAAAAATTGTTAAGTCTTTATTCTACTTGACATCTTTTCAAATATTTGAAGATTGTTATCATGTCTCTAGCAGCATTACCCCACTCCTGAGTCCACTCATCTTGACATAAAGCATATCTCCTTCCTTCAACTGATCGTCATATGGCATAGTTTTGAGGCTCTTAGCCAGATCGGCTGACCTCCTTTGAATGCTCATCAACTTATCAATGTTTTTTTCTGAAATGAAAATCTGAGAACTCAGTACAATAGTCCAGATGAGGTCTGTCAAGGAAAGAATACAACAGTATTATTGTCTCTGCAGTCCAGGACACAGGGCCTCTCTTAATGAAGTCTAAGATTACTTTAGCTTTCTGTGCTACTATTGACTCATATTGAGCTTGTTGTTCAATAAAACCTCCAGATCTTTATCAGACAAACTACTTTGTGGCTATCCCTCTTCTGCCTTATAATTGTGAAGCTGAAATTTGCATCGAAATATAACTTTACATTGATTCAAGGGCATGTTGGAGCCAGCTTATACTGGCTCTCAAAAGCCAATTGTTAAAATTTCAGTGTGAGCATTTACACCTCAGAAATCAGCAAATGCTACAACAGGGCTTGATTTCTAATTTTGTTGACTGATTAGATTTAAAAAAATGATGGAGAAAATCTTAATGATGCAGATTAAACTTAAAAGCATGTCAGATAGCACATTTTTTTCAGAGCCTGTTATTAAACATTTACCAGCATTGCACTGCATTTATCCCTATTATTAGATTGTGCTTATGAAACAATGAGGCTTTTAAACCTTGACTTTGATGAGTTAAAAAGCAGAGCAAGATGGTAGAACTAGTTTCCATTTGGACAGGGATTTATTTATCCTGCCTATCTATAGCAAAAGTGAACAACTCTATTGTTTTTGAAAGTACCTAAATGTACTTCCTATTTAGCTAGGACAGTCAACTCTTTTATATATGTGGAAGTTAAATATATTTTCCCATGCTGATAGGTTTTAAGGACTATAAAAAGCTAAAAAAGAACTTAGTTTAACAAACAAGTTTAGTTGAAGATGGAAATGCAAACATCTTCCTAGGTAACAAACTTGCTAGTAAGTATTCTCTGTCAGATAGTACCCCTAAATTCCCATACTTATCAAAAACAAATATACAAATGAAATTGATAATCTCTATTTTCAGCATTTAGCATATAACAGGAAGCGATCTTCTTATATTATGTGTATGTCTACAAAATATGATTGAATTTTTCTATAATTTTGCATGTCTTCTAGAGACTTTTTGCAAATGATATTTTCCAGAAGTCACACATTAAACTGTAAGTTGAAGAGAATACAAGGTTGCAGTATTCATGCAATGTTGCAGGAATATTAGATTATTAATATTAATTGAGCATAAAACATGGGCTTCTATTCTTGGTAAAGGCATTTTCCACCTTCATAGAGGAAAACCACTGGAGAATCTAAATAGAAGAGGAATTCCAAATAAATGAGGTCCTTTCAGATTCTTCTGTTTGCGTATAACATGCAGATTTCCCTGAATACATTGGAGAACTTTCTAAGTGAATTCCATATTCAGTCAAGAGTCTGACCTAACAAGGGAAGAAGGGAATGAGAAAGGTTGCCTTTGGAAAATTGTATGCTTTCAATGACCTCAACCTTCTTTGAGAGATAAAGACTAATATTTTTAATAGTGATATTCTTCCAATGATGTTGTCTGACTGTGTAATTTATGGAATATCACTGACTCCAAGAAGTTAGAGTTGAGTCTTACCTCAAGGTGATGAGAAGGTGCATGGTGGATATGATTGGACCACAGTATATTATCAAACAAGTATTTTATGAATGACCTAAAGACGTCATTGGGAAGATCTAAGATTTGAAATGTAAGGAATTCTGAATGGACCATTGCTGACTCTGAAATGCAAAGAGCTCTACAAGAAAGAGTTCAGCATGTTGAGTGGAGATGAAATAGAGTGTTACAGGATGAGAGGGCATGTACATGTGACTTTTATTGTTAGAATGAGAGCCTGCATCAGTGAGATAACACATTCCTCAAAATACAGAAGCAAGTTGAATCTTGAACTAAACTAGAGGCAGCTGGTAGTGCAGTGGGCAGAAATGCTGAGATTTGAGTCAGCATGATCTGAGTTCAACAGAAAATTATTCGCAAGAAATATGACCCTGGGCAAGTCATTTAAACTATTTACCTCAGTTTCCTCAACTGCAAAATGAGAATAATGGCACCTCTCCTGACAACAATCATTGTCAGGATCAAGTGAAATTATGTTATTAAAGTACTTAGTTGGCACATAGTAGATGCTTAAATTATAAACTGTTCCCTCCCAGTTTTGACTCTCTAGACTCCAGTGCTTTTCTTACATTTCCACAACCCTGTAGAAAGAAGGTTAGAATTCTATTAGGAAAGTTGACCTTGCTGTTCTGAAAATATGATATGGCTGAAGGAACCCACTATGTCATACTGTAGGCAGGATTTTTTTTTTAAATGGGTGTAAAGCTCCAAGAAAAAAATCCTTCTTCTTGAAGGGACATCTTTGCTATAGTTACTGAGTATTTTGCTGTACTTTTCTAACTAGCAGGACATATTTTTGATAATACTTACTTTTTTATTTCTTCTATAAATCTTTCATGTATCTTCACAGACTTCTCTATACTTTGAAAATTTTTAAAGAATTTCAGAAAATAGAAGTGGACATCAATGGGCTCATCGTGCAGCAATCCTAAGACTGGCTTAGGTCAAGTCCAGTCAGAAGACAATTGTTCTCAGGGTGACACAATTTTGAAGGCACTGAACAATAAAATTTTCAGCTACTTGAAAAAGGGCAGGATCCTAAATGGTCAGGAAAAAAGAGATGGATTATATTGTTACCTCAAAAAGGCAAATGAGAAGATTTCAACAACTACCAATTCATAATCTTATTTTCTAATTTTTATCAAATCTTTATTAGGAAATTTTTATGTGAATCAAATGCATATTTTAAAAATAAATTTATTTATTTGTTTTTACATGCATTTATAGCCAGTCTCTCTTAGTACATCTTCCATGCCAAGAACAATAAAGATAGATAGATAGATAGATAGATAGATAGATAGATAGATAGACAAACGCTTATCATAAACTAATTCCAACATTGGCTATGCCTGAAAATGTGTGTCTCTGCATTTTAATTCTATCACCTCTCTGACAGGAAATGAGTAGTATGCTTCATCTTCAGTCTTCCGGACTCATAGTTTATCATTGTATTGATTGAGTCTAAATGTGAATAGGATGAACTCACCTGTAAAACAGGAGTGGATAGGAGAATGGGTTAAAAACAAGAATCCTACAATATGTTGTTTACAAGAAACGCATTTGAAGCAGAGATACACACAGGGTGAAGGTAAGGGGCTAGAGCAGAATCTGTTATGTTTCAGCTGAAATAAAGAAAGTAGGGGAAGCAATCATGATCTCAGATAAAGCAAAAGCAAAAATAGATTTAATTAAAATAAATGAAGAAGGAAACTGTATCTTGCTGAAAGGTACCATAGACAATGAAGTCATATCAATACTACAATATATACACTAAATGGTATAGCACCTACATTTTTGAAGAAGTTGAATGAGTAACAGGAGGAAATAGAAAATAAAACTATACTAGTGGGGATCCCAGTTTTCCCCTCTCAGAACTAGATAAATCTAACCAAAAATAAGCAAGAAAGAAGTTAAGGCGGTGAATAAAATTCTGCAAAAGTTAGATATGCTAGACCTCTGTAGAAAATTAAATGGGAATAGAAAGGAATATAAATTTTTCTCAGCAGTACATGTCACCTACACAAAACTGAACATGTGTTGGGACATAAAAACCTCACAACCAAATGCAGAAAAGCAGAAATTGTAAGTGCATTCTTCTCAAGTCATAATGCAATAAAATTACATTCAGTAATAGGCCATGAAAAGAGAGATGAAAAATTAATTAGAAATTAAATTATCTAATCCTAAAAATCAAGTGGTTCAAAGAACAAATCATGGAAATGATCAGTAGTTTCTTTTTTGAATTAATTTATTTAATATTTTTACTTTTCAGCATTGATTTTCACAAGAGTTTGAATTACAAATTTTCTCCCCATTTCTACCCCACCCCCACTCCAACATGGCATATATTCTGGTTGCCCCATTCCCCAGTCAGCCCTCCCTTCTGTCACTCCACTCCCCCTCATCCCCCTTTCCCTTACTTTCTTGTAGGGCAAGATAGATTTCGATGTCCCATTGCCTGTATATCTTATTTCCTAGTTGCATGCAAAATTTTTTTTTTGAAGATCTGTTTTTAAAACTTTGAGTTCCAAATTTTCTCCCCTCTTCCCTCTCTACCCACCATCCCTAAGAAGGCAAGAAATTCAATATAGGCCACATGTGTATCATTATGTAAAACCCTTCCACAATACTCATGTTGTGAAAGACTAACTATATTTTGCTCTTTTCTATCCTATCCCCCTTTATTGAATTTTCTCCCTTGACACTGTCCCTTTTTGAAAGTGTGTTTTTGATTACCTCCTCCCCCTATCTGCCCTCCCTTCTATCATCCCCCCTTTTCATCTCGTTCCTCCTTCTTTCCTGTGGGGTAAGATACCCAATTGAGTGTGTATGTTATTCCCTCCTCAGGTCAAATCCGATGAGAGCAAGATTAGCTCATTGCCCCTCACCTGTCCCTCTTCCCTTCCTACAGAACTGCTTTTTCTTGTCACTTTTATGTGGGATAATTTACCCCATTCTATCTTTCCCTTTTTGCATCTCTCAATATATTCCTCTCTCATCCCTTAATTTTATTTTACTTTTTAGATATCATCCCTTCATATTCAACTCACCGTGTGCCCTCTGTCTATATATATATATATACACACACACACACACACACACATATACATATATATATGTATATATATATGTACACGTATATATAAATATATATATATGTATATATATATATATATATATGTATATTTATGTATAATTCATGAGACCTCAGGTCTCATGAATTATACATATCATCTTTCCATGTAGGAATGTAAACAAAACAGTTCAACTTTAGTAAGTCCCTTATGATTTCTATTTCTTGTTTACCTTTTCTTGTTTCTCTTGATTCTTGTGTTTGAAAGTCAAATTTTCTATTCGGCTCTGGTCTTTTCACTGAGAAAGCTTGAAAGTCCTCTAGTTTATTGAAAATCCATATTTTGCCTTGGAGCATGATACTCACTTTTGCTGGGTAGGTGATTCTTGGTTTTAATCCTAGCTCCATTGACCTCTGGAATATCATATTCCAAACCCTTCAATCCCTTAATGTAGAAGCTGCTAGATCTTGTATTGTCCTGATTGTTTTTCCACAATACTCAAATTGTTTCTTTCTGGCTGCTTGCAGTATTTTCTCCTTGATCTGAGAGCTCTGGAATTTGGCAACAATATTCCTAGGAGTTTTCTTTTTGGGATCTGTTTCAGGAGGTGATCGGTGGATTCTTTCAATTTCTATTTTGCCCTGTGGCTCTAGAACATCAGGGCAGGTCTCCTTGATAATTTCTTGAAAGATGATATCTAGGCTGTTTTTTTTTTGATCATGGCTTTCAGGTAGTCCAATAATTTTTAAATTATCTCTCCTGGATCTATTTTCCAGGTCAGTGGTTTTTCCAACGAGGCATTACACATTGTCTTACATTTTTTCATTCCTTTGGTTCTGTTTTATAATATCTTGATTTCTCATAAAGTCACTAGCTTCCAATTGCTCCAATCTAATTTTTAAGGTAGTATTTTCTTCAGTGTTCTTCTGGACCTCCTTTTCCATTTGGCTAATTCTGCCTTTCAAGGCATTCTTCTCATTGGCTTTTTGGAGCCCTTTTGCCATTTGAGTTAGTCTATTTTTTAAAGTGTTGTTTTCTTCAGTATTTTTTTGGGTCTCCTTTAGCAAGTCATTGACTTGTTTTTCATGATTTTCTCACATTACTCTCATTTCTCTTCCTAATTTTTCCTCTATTTCTCTTACTTGCTTTTCCAAATCCTTTTTGAGCTCTTCCATGGCCTGAGCCCAATTCATATTTTTCTTGGAGGCTTTTGATGTAGGCTCTTTGACTTTGTGGACTTCTTCTGTCTGTATGTTTTGGTCTTCTTTGTCACCAAAGAAAGATTCCAAAGTCTGAGTTTGAATCCGAGACCGTTTTTGCTGCCTGGCCATGTTCCCAGCCAACTACTTGCCCCTTGAGCTTTTTGTCAGGGTATGACTGCTTGTAGAATAGAGAATACTTTGTCCCAAGCTTGAGCGGCTGCACTGCTGTTTTCAGAGCTATTTCTACACAGCAAGCTCTGCCACACCAGTGCTACTCCTCCCCCAAGAACCGCCAACCCGGACTGGACTCAGATCTAAGTTGGCTCTGCTCTCCCACTCAGATCTACCACTTAATTCCTCCCACCAGGTGGGCCTGGGGCCTGAGGCAACTGCAGCTGTAGGTCTGTAAGCAGCCTCAAAGCTGCATCACCTCTGCTGCCCCCAGGGTGGTGGCCAAACTGAGAACTCCTTTCACTCTGTCCCCTGCAGTTTTTCCCAGTAACTTACTCTGTTGTCTTTGGTGTTTGTGAGTTGAGAAGTCTGGTAACTACCACAGTTCACTGGTTTAGGGTGCTAGGGCTTGTTCTGTCTGGCTCCTGGTCTGGTTGGTCTGGTGCAGCCCATGCTGGGCTCTGCTCTGCTCCACTCCTAGTTCTGTGTGATAGACCATAGCCCGCAACCATCCAGGCTATCCTGGGCTGGAGCCCTGTTTTCCTCTACTATTTTGTGGGTTCAGCAGTTCTAGAATTTGTTCAGAGCCATTTTTCATAGGTGTTTGGAGGGACCTGGCAGGGGAGCTCATGCAAGTCCCTGCTTTCCAGCTGCCATCTTGGCTTCGCCCCTCCAATGATCAGTAATTTAAATAAAGAAAGTGACAACAATGAGACAACATACCAAAATTTATGGGATGCAGCCAAGAGGGCACTTGAGG
Source organism: Trichosurus vulpecula (assembly GCF_011100635.1). Classification (NCBI taxonomy): domain Eukaryota; kingdom Metazoa; phylum Chordata; class Mammalia; order Diprotodontia; family Phalangeridae; genus Trichosurus; species Trichosurus vulpecula. The sequence goes on along the minus strand of NC_050580.1, from coordinate 189,264,508 downwards.
GAAAATTTATATCTTTAATTGTTTACAATAATAAAATGGAAAAAAGCAGGTCAAGGAATCAGGCCTGCAACTAAAAACTAGAAAAAGAACAAATTAAAAATCCCCAATTAAAAACCAACTCGAAAATCTTGAAAATCAGAGGAGGGATAAATAAAAATGAAAGTAAGAAAACCATTGAGCTAATAATAAAACTACAAGCTGGTTTTATGAAAAAAAATATATAAATCATTGGTCAATTTGATTTAAAAAAGGAAAGAAGAAAACGACATTAGTAGTATCAAAAATGAAAGGGGTGAATTCACTGCCAATGAAGAGGAAATTAAGACAATTTTTAGGAGCTATTTTTCCCAATTATATGTCAATACATTTGGCAATCTAAATGAAATGAATACCTACAAAAGTATAAATTTCCCAGATTAAGAGAAGAAATAAATACTTAAATAACCCAATCTTAGAAAAAGAAACTGAACAAGCCAACAATGAACTTCCTAAGAAAAAACTCCTAGGATCAGATGAATTCACAAGTGAATTCTATCAAACATTTAAAGAACAATTTATCCCAATACTACATAAACTATTTGGAAAAAGAGAGAAGGTGTCGTACCAAATTTCTTTTATGACACAAATATGGTGCTGATACCCAAACCAGGAAGAGCTAAAACAGAGAAAGAAAATTGAAGGCCAATTTCCCTAAGAAATATTGATGCAAAATTTTTAAATAAAATAATATCAGAGATTTCAGCAATATATCACAAGGATCATACACTATGACCAAGTGAGATTTATGACAGGAATTCAGAGCTGGTTCAATATTAGTAAAACTACCAGTATAATTGACCACATCGATAACAAAACCAACAGAAATCATGTGATTATCTCAATAGATACAGAAAAAGCCATTGACAAAATACAGCTCCCATTTCTATTAAAAACACTAGAAAACATAGGAATAAATGGAGCTTACCTTAAAATGAGGAGTAGTATTTATCTAAAACAACAACCACCATTATCTGTAATGAGGATAAGCTAGAAGCTACAATCAGGGATGAAACAAGGATGCCCATTATCACCTCTATAATTTAATCTTGTACTAGAAATGTTAGCTATAGCAATAAGAGAAGAAAAAGAAGTTAAAGGAATTAGAATAAGCCATGAGTAAATAAAATTATCACTCTTTGCAGGTAGTATGATGTTATATTTAGAAAACCTAGAGAATCAACTAGAAAACTAAATAATTAACAACTTTAGCAAAGTTGTAGGATACAAAGTAAACCTAGATAAATCATCAGAATTTCGATATATGAGAAACAAAGCCCAGCAGGAAGAGATAGAAAGAGAAATTCCATTTAAAATTACAATAAACATTATAAAATACTTGAGAGTCTGCCTGCCGAGACAAACTGAGAAACTATATGAATATAACTATAAAACACTTTTCAAGAAAATAAAGTCAGATCTAAGCAAGTGGAAAAATATTAATTGCTCATGGGTAGGCTGAGCCAATATAATGAAAAAGACAATTCTACCTAAATTAATCTATTTATTCAGTGTCATACCAATCAAACCATCAAAAATATTTTATAAACCCAGAAAAAATATTTTAAAAATTCATCTGGGAGAACAAAAGCTCAAGGATATCAAGGGAATCAATGAAAAAATGTGAAAGAAGCTGTACAAGATTTCAAATTTTATTACAAAGTGGTAATTATCAAAACTATCTGGTACTGACTAAGAAATAGAATCAGCAGAATAGATTAGGTACAAATTGCATTCTAGTAAATGATCATAGGATTATTGTATTTGAGAAACCCAAAGATCCAAGCTTTTGGAATAAAAGCTCATTATTTGACAGAAAACTGCTGGGAAAACTGGAAAACAGTATGGCAGAAACTATGTATAGAGCAACATCTCATACCAAGATATGGTCAAAATGAGTACACGATTTACACCTAAAGGGTGATACCATAAGCAAATTAAGAGAGTATAGAAGAGTTTGTCTGTCAGATTTATGGATAAGGGAAGAATTAAGTACCAAAGAAGATATAAAACACATTATAAAATGTAAAATAAATAATATTGATTATATAAAATTAAAAAGTTTTGCACAAACAAAACGAATGCAACCAAAATTCTAAGGAAAACAGAAAATGGGAAAACTTTTGCAACTAGTATCTCTAATAAAGGCCTTATTTCTCAAATACGCAGAGAACTAAGTCAAATGTATATAAATACAAATTATTCCCCAATTGACAAATGGTCAAAGGATATGAACAGGTAGTTTTCAGACAAAGAAATCAAAACTATCTATAGTCATATGAAAAAATCCTCCAAATCACTATTGATCAGAGAGATACAAATTAAAACAGCTCTGAGGTATCGCCTTACACCTATCACAATGGCTAATATGACAAAAAAGAAAAATGTTGTATGGTGGAGGGAATGTGGGAAAACTGGGGCACTAATGCATTTTTAGTGGAGTTGTGAACTGATCTAACCATTCTGGAGAACAATTTGGAACTATGCCCAAAGAGCTATAAAACTGTGCATACCCTTTGATCCAGCAATATCACTGCTGGGTCTATATCCTAAAGACATCCAAAAAATGGGAAAAGGACATATTTGTACAAAAATATTTGTAGCAACTCTTTTGTGGTGGCTAAGAATTGGACATCAAATGGGTGCCCATTAATTAGAGAATGGGTAAACAAGCTGTGGTTTATCATTGAGATGGAATATTATTGTAATATAAGAAATGACAAGCAGGATGATTTCAGAAAAACTTGGAAAGTCTTATATGAACTGATACATTGTGAAGTGAACAGAACCAGAAGAATATGGTACACAGTAACCATGATATTGTTTGATGAATAACCATGAATGACTTAGCTCTTCTCAGCAATACGATGATCCAAGACAATCTCAAAGGACTAATGATGAAGCACACTGTCCACCTCCAGAGAAAGAATCGATAGGGATTGAATACAGACAGAAGCATGCTATTTTTCACTTTCAGTTTTTTGGTTTTGTTTTAGTCTTCCTATACAAAATAACTAACATGGAAATGTTTTACATAATTGCACATGTCTAGCCTATACCTTATTGCTCACCACCTCAGGGGGAGAGGAGAGGAAGGAGGTATAGAATTAAAAACTCAAAACTTTAAATAAATAAGTGATGCAATCCATCTGGTTATTCAATTCAAAGATTCTAATTTTATGAATGACTGTTCAACAACAATCATATTATTGCTTAAAAAAAGAACATACAAAGTCATTTCATTAAATGATCTTTTGATGATTAATATCAATTAACATTAACTCAATTGATATTAATCATCAAAAGATCATTTAATGAATTGAATTTGTATGTTATTTTTTCCAGATATTATTGAATGTGGATGACATACTGATTTTATCAAACCACAGAATACCACAAGGCCTTTTTAATGATCTCTCTCCTTAAAACAGATTGCTCTAACAATCCACACAGGCAAAACCAGATGGATGGAGACTTCAAATTGCTTAAACTATGATATGCAGACAGGGGTGTAAATTGTTGAATCAATCCATCTTAGATAGACACTGAAATTGGAGAATCAGTTGTATGTAAAATTGACTAGGAAGAAGAGGATAGGGTGGATTGAATATTGGAAAATATATAGGCTTTTTGTTTCTTTATTATTAGCTTTACCCTAATATAAAACTTCTATTTTGAGAGAATGCATTGGATTGTATTTGGGACATCAATCAGCACCTTCAGTGACTGAGTGCAAGTTTCTCCCTAATTAAAAAAACACTTATTTTTCACTGTAATATTATACTGATGATGCTATATAGGTAAGGATTATGTAAAATTATTAATGCTGAAGAATCAAAATTGTAGGTGACCCAAAGAAGGAGGAATGATGTATTATTGGTATGTTGCCAATGCTGATTTAGGTAGAAGTAAAATAAAAGATGACTTAGGAAATCCATAATCAGAAAAAGGACAGATTATGAAGTAAGAGTAAGAGATGGAGAGCCTAAATGTTATGCTGGCAACCATAAAATACTAAATTATTTCAAGGAAAGCTACCAATGCATTTGGTTGTTCCTCTTTGGAAGCTTTATAGGAACTTATGTATAGGAATCGGGGAGAATGCAGTGTGGATGGGTACATAGTAAACTATTAGAGGGTATATCCACCCACACTCATGATCACAGATCATTGGGAGCACTGAAATATTTTGCTGGTTGGTGGGAATATGCCAGGGATGATGAAAATTTTATTTATAAGACCGGAATCTTACTAGTAACAGACTATAAGTTGAATTTTAATAAATTGTATTAATTTTTATACCACTACTTAGTCTCAGATGCTCATTATTTAAAGGAACCCTATTCTGGATCCTATCAGTGCAAATAATTTCAGACTTTTGTAAATTAGGTTTGCTAAAAGCTGGGCACATCTGGATTGTACTTCACCTACCTGAAGCAAAGATACAACAAATTAACATAACATGCTAATTTATGTAAATATAGAACTTTGCAAAATGACAGAGACTCTCTTGCCCAAGAATCTCTAGGGTTGGAAGAAGTGTGTGTGTGGGGGTGCCAACATTCCTTTTTTAAATTTTTACCATGAACTTGGAAGATAATTCTGAGGATCTTATCTGATGCAAAGTATCTGAAAGGGCAACTGTATTATTACTTTGTATTTTAGTTGCTTTTTTTTCTGGGGCTGAAAGTAACACTAATTAGTAGAAAATTTGTGCAATATTTGTGACAAAATGTTAATTCAGGTTGAATAATTGAGTAACTGTCAGCATAATATTGCCTCATTTGGTTCTTTGACCACCCGTACTTTTCTAATACAGGTACAGCTAACAGTTCTTGTGAGATAGATTTTTCCATTTTAGAGGAAACCAAGGAATATATGCTATACTGTAAGTCTCACAACATGTCAGGGCAAAAATGAGGGCATAGAAATTCTTACTCAAATTCAGCTGCTGAACAATGCTTGTCTCTTTGGAAACAAAATAAACTTTTAATTATTCATGGTAATGGCAAAAAAAAAAAAAAAAACTACAGCATGGGTGCTCTAAAACAGCAAATAAAAAAAGTATATGCCTGTGCAATCTATCTGTTTTTCCTCTCTATTTCCTTTCATATCATTTCTACTTCTTCATATGGTCCTCTTTGAGAACATACACACACACACACACACACACGCACACACACACACACACACACACACACGCACACACACAATTTCTTCACATAGCAAAATGGGGATTGTAACAATGGAGTCTAAAAGTTGTGGTTCCAGTGTTATTGATGGAGAAAATTATTTGTTATAGAAACTTTGACAAATATTTTTTAAGTTTCTTCCCTCCTCTCCCCCATCTGTTATTGTTCTCCTCATGGTTTCATCATTACATTTTCTTTTTTTATTAAGATTTTTTATTTTTAGTTTATATTTTTAGTTTATAACACTCAGTTCCGCATGATCCTGAGTTCCAGATTTTCTTCCCCACTCCCCTCCCCAAGACTGCATGGAATCTGATATATCTTCCACATATAACTTCACATTGAACTTATTGACATAATAGTCAAGTTGTAAAGAAGAATTATTACCAGAGGGATGAATCATGAGAAAGAAGAAACAAAAACATGGTGTAAGATATTGGTCTATGCCCAGTTTCTGCCCTACCATTTTCCAATTTTCCCAGCAGTTTTTGTGAAATAGTGAATTCTTAGTCCAGAAGCTAGATTCTTTGGGTTTATCAAAGAGTAGATTGCTATAGTCATTGACTACTGTGTCTTGTGTACCTAACCTATTCCACTGATCCACAACTGCTTCTTAGCTAGTACCAGGTAGTTTTGATGACTGCTGCTTTATAGTACAGTTTAATCTGGTATGGCCAGGCCACCTTCCCTAGCATTTCTTTTCATAAATTCCCTAGATAGTCTAGACCTCTTGTTCTTCCAGATGAATTTTGTTATTATTTTATCCAGCTCTGTAAAATAATTTTTGGGTAGTTTGATGGGTATGGTGCTGAATAAATAAATTAAGTAAATTTGTCATTTTTATTATATTAGCTCAGTCTAACCATAAGCAACTGATATTTTTCCATTTATTTAGATCTGACTTTATTTGTGTGAAAAGTGTTTTGTAATTATGTTCATATGGCCCCTAGGTTTTTCTTGGCAGATAGACTCCCAAATATTTTGTAGTGTCTACAGTAACTTTGAATGGAATTTCTCTTTCTATCTCTTGCTGTGGGGATTTGTTAGTAACATATAGGAATGCTGAGGATTTATGTAGGTTTTTTTTTTATATCCTGCAACTTTGCTGAAGTTGTTTATTATTTCAAGAATTTTTTACTTGATTCTCTAGGATTCTCTAAGTAAATCATCATATCATCTGCAAAAAGTGATAATTTAGTTTCTTCGCTGCTTATTATAATACCTTCAATTTCGTTTTCTTCTCATTGCTACAGCTAATGTTCCTAGTACCAAATTGAACAGTAAGGATGATAACAGACATCCTTGTTTTGCCCCTGATCTTACTGGGAATGCATCTAGCTTATCCCCATTACAAATAATGCTTGTTGATGGTTTTAGGTAGATGCCATTTATAATTTTAAGGAAGGTTCCATTTATTCCTATGCTTTCTAGTGTTTTTAATAGGAATGGGTGTTGTATTTTGTCAAAGTCTTTTTCTGCATGTATTGAGATGATCATATGGTTTCTGCTAGTTTTGTTGTTGATATGATCAATTATGCTGATAATTTTTCTAATATTGAACCAGCCTTGCATTCCTGTAATAAATACTACCTGGTCATAGTGTATTATTCTCCTGATAAGTTGCTGTAATCTTTTTGCTAATAATTTTATTTAAATTTTTGTATTAATATTCATTAGGGAAATTGGTCTGGAATTTTTTTCTCTTTTCTTTCTTTAATATTTTTAGTTTTCAGCATTGATTTTCACAAGAGTTTGAATTACAAATTTTGTCCCCATTTCTACCCTCCCCCCACTCCAAGATGGCATATATTCTGATTGCCCCATTCCCCAGTCAGCCCTCCCTTCTGTCATCCCACTCCCCCTCATCCTCCTTTCCTTTACTTTCTTGTAGGGCAAGATAGATTTCTATGCCCCATTGCCTGTATATCTTATTTCCTAGTTGCATGCAAAAACTTTTCTTTTGAACATTTGTTTTTAAAACATTGAGTTCCAAATTCTGTCCCCTCTTCCCTCCCCACCCACCATCCCTAAGAAGGCAAGCAATTCCACATAGGCCACAGGAGTATTATTATGTAAAACCCTTCCACAATACTCATGTTGTGAAAGACTAACTATATTTTGCTCCTTCCTATTCTATCCCCCTTTATTCAGTTTTCTCCCTTGACCCTGTCCCTTTTTGAAAGTGTGTTTTTGATTACATCCTCCCCCTATCTGCCCTCCCTTCTATCATCCTTTTTTTATCTCCTTCCTCCTTCTTTCCTGTGGGGCCCAATTGAGTGTGTATGATATTCCCTCCTCAGGTCAAATCTGATGAGAGCAAGATTCAGATATTCCTCCTCTTCCTTCCCTACAGAACTGCTTCTTCTTGCCACTTTTATGCAAGATAATTTATCCCATTCTATCTCTCCCTTTCTCCCTCTCTCAATATATTCCTCTCTCATCCCTTAATTTTATTTTATTTTTTTTTAGATATCGTCCCTTCATATTCAACTTACCCTGTGCCCTCTGTCTCTCTCTATATGTATATTCCCTTCAGCTACCCTAATACTGAGGTCTCATGAATTATACACATCATCTTTCCATATAGGAATGTAAACAAAGCAGTTCAGCTTTAGTAAGTCCCTTATGATTTCTCTTTCTTATTTACCTTTTCATGCTTCTCTTCATTCTTGTGTTTGAAAGTCAAATTTCCTATTCAGCTCTGGTCTGTTCACTGAGAAAACTTGAAAGTCCTCTATTTTATTGAAAATCCATATTTTGCCTTGGAGCATGATACTTAGTTTTTCTGGATAGGTGATTCTTGGTTTTAATCCTAGCTCAATTGACCTCTGGAATATCATATTCCAAGCCCTTTGATCCCTTAATGTAGAAGCTGCTAGATGTTGTGTAATCCTGATTGTGTTTCCATAATACTCAAATTGTTTCTTTCTGGCTGCTTGCAGTATTTCTCCTTGATCTGGGAGCTCTGGAATTTGGTGACAATATTCCTAGGAGTTCTCTTTTTGGGATCTTTTTCAGGAGGCAATCTGTGGATTCTTTCAACTTCTATTTTATCCTCTGGCTCTAGAATATCAGGGTAGTTCTCCTTGATAATTTCTTGAAAGATGATATCTAGGCTCTTTTTTGATTGAGATATTTCCCATGGTCTTCCATTTTTTCATTCCTTTGGTTCTGTTTTATAATATCTTGATTTCTCATAAAGTCACTAGCTTCTACTTGCTCCAATCTAATTTTTAAGGTAGTATTTTCTTCACTAGTCTTTTGGACCTCCTTTTCCATTTGGCTAATTCTGCCTTTAAAGGCATTCTTCTCCTCATTGGCTTTTTGGAGCTCTTTTGCCATTTGAGCTAGTCTATTTTTTAAGCTGTTATTTTCTTCAGTATTTTTTTGGGTCTCCTTTGGCCAGTCATGGACTTATTTTTCATGGTTTTCTTGCATCACTCTCATTTCTCTTCCCAATTTTTCCTCTATTTCTCTTACTTGCTTTTCCAAATCCTTTTTGAGCTCTTCCATGGCCTGACACCAGTTTGTGTTTGTCTTGAAGGGTTTTGATATAGGCTCTTTGACTTTGTTGACTTCTTCTGGCTGTATGTTTTGGTCTTCTTTGTCACCAAAGAAAGGTTCCAAAGTCTGAGTTTGAATCTGAGACTGTTTTTGCTGTCTGGCCATGTTTCCAGCCAACTACTTGACCCTTGAGTTTTTTGTCGGGGTATGACTGCTTATAGAGTATAGAGTACTTTCTCCCAAGCTTGAGGGGCTGTGCTGTTGTTTTCAGAGCTACGTAGCAAGCTCTGCCACACCAGTGTTATTCCTCCCCCAAGAACCACCAACCAGGACCACAACTAAGACCTTAAGCAGGCTCTGCACAATCACTCAGATCCTCCACTTAATTCTTCCCACTAGGTGATCCTGGGGCCAGAAGCAACTGCAGCTGTAGTTCTGTAGCTGCACCCCCTCTGCTGCCCCTGGGGTGGTGGCCCAACTGCAAACTCCTTTCACTCTGTCCCTTGCAGTTTCTCCCACTAATCTTCTCTGTTGTCTTTGGTGTTTGTGGGTTGAAAAGTCTGATAACTACCACAGGTCACTGATTCAGCGCACTAGGGCCTGTTCCACCCAGCTCCTGGTCTGGTTGGTCTGTGCAGCCCTCACTGGGCTCTGCTCCACTCCACTCCCAGGTTCATGAGATAGACCTTACCCTGCAACCATCCAGGCTGTCCTGGGCTGGAGCCCTTCTTCCCTCTGCTATTTCATGGTTTCTGCAGTTCTAGAATTTGTTCAGAGTCATTTTTATAGGTGTTTGGAGGGACCAGGGTGGGAGCTCATGCAAGTCCCTGCTTTCCAGCTGCCATCTTGGCTCCTCCCCTCTTTCTCTGTTTTGACTCTTCCTGGTTTAGGTATTAGCACCATATTTGTGTCATAAAAAGAACTTGGTAGGACTCCTTCTCCACCTATTTTCCCAAATAGTCTATAAAGTATAAGAATTAATTGTTCTTTGAATGTTTGATAAAATTCACATGTAAAACAATCTAACCCTGGAGATTTTTTCCTAGGGAGTTCAATGATGGCTTGCTTAGTTTCTTTTTCTGAGATGGGGTTATTTAAGAATTTTACTTCCTCTTCTCTTAACCTGGGCAATTTATATTTTTGTAGATATTCCTCCATATCCCTAAGGTTGTCAAATTTAGGGGCATATAATTGGGCAAAATAATTCCTAATTATTGTTTTAATTTCCTCTTCATTGGAGGTGAATTCACCCTTTTCAGTTTTGATACTGGTGATTTGATTTTCTTCCTTTTTTAAAATCAAATTGACCAAAAGTTTATCAGTTTTATTGTTTTTTTTTATAAAACCAGCTCTTGGTTCTATTTATTAATTTAATAGTTTTCTTGATTTCCATTTTTTTAATCTCTCCTTTGATTTTCAGTATTTCTAATTTAGCATTTAATTGGGGATTTTCAATTTGTTCTTTTTCTAGCTTTTTCATTTGCATGCCCAATTCATCTGTCTCCTTTTTCTCTATTTTATTCATGTAAGCATTTAGAGATATAAAACTTCCCCTAAGAACTGCTTTTGGTGCATCGTATAAGTTTTGGTATGTTGTCTCATTGTCATTCTCTTGAATGAAGTTATTAGTTGTTTCTATGATTTGTTCTTTGGCCCACTTATTCTTTAGAATTAGATTATTTAATTTCCAATTAATTTTTAGCTTATTTTTCCGTGATTCTTTTTTAGAAATAATTTTTATTGCTCCATGATCTGAATAGGATGCTTTGACTACTTCTGCCTTTCTGCACTGGGCTGTGAGGTTTTTATGCCCTAGTACATGGCCAATTTTTGAGTACGTGCTATGTACTGCTGAGAAAAAAGTATATTCTTTTTTATCCCCATTCAGTTTCCTCCAGAGGTCTATCATATCTGCCTTTTCTAAAATTCTATTCACCTCCTTAACTTCTTTCTTGTTTATTTTGAGGTTAGATTTATCGAGCTCAGAGAGGGGGAGGTTTAGGTCCCCCACTAGTATGGTTTTGCTGTCTATTTCTTCCTGTAACTCCCTTAACTTCTCCTCTAAGAATTTGTCTGCTATATCACTTGGTTCATGTGTGTTAAACAATGATATTCCTTCATTGTTTATGGTGCCTTTTAGCAGGATGTAGTGTCTTTCCTTCTCTCTTTTAGTTAGATCTATCTTTGCTTTTGCTTTGTCTGAGATCAGGATTGTGACCCCTGCTTTTTTTACTTTAGCTGAAGCACAACATATTCTGCTCCAGCCTTTTACCTTTACCCTGTGTGTATCCCCTTGTTTCAAATGTGTTTCTTGTAAACAGCATATTGTAGGATTATGGTTTTTAATCCATTCTGCTATCCACTTCCTTTTTATGGGAGATTTCGTCCCATTCACATTCACAGTTATGATTACTATTTGCATCTTTTTCTCCATCCTATTTCCCTCCCGATTATGCTTTTGTTTATCTCTTTCCCCTTCCACTCCTCAACAAAGTTTTGCTTTTGACCACCTCCTTCCTCAGTTTACCCTCCCTCTTGATTCCCCTTCCTTATCTTCCCATTTTCCACTTGGCTTCTTAGCATGTTTTTTAATGCTTTTTTTTCCTCCTGGCTTCTAAAGTGGATTTCTGTTTCTGAGGCTCAGGTGGCTCTGTCCCAAGTTTCTTGTGTTGGAATTTGTGGGTCTAGTCCCTGGCTTTATGATCTATGGCCTCTGGTTTTGTGAGGTGTGGGAGAGGGGTGATCTGGCTGCTGGGGGCATCTCCTCTTCCCCAGGACTGTTCTACAGAATGGGTGGTCTCAGCTCTTGTCTGTGCTGGTGTCTGCCACTTCCCCTGGCTGTGCCAAGCCCATTCTGGGTTCCTGGCATTGATGTTTGTTAGCTCCACCCACTGGGGCTCAGTTACTCACGTTATTCTGCTTAGGTGAGGGCTGCTGGGACACCTCTCTTCCTGCATTAGTCTCTTTCAGCCACCACAGGAAGGGCCCTCTCCCCTACTTCTCTTGCTACCGAAGCCTCCTTATGGCTCCTCTGTTTCTCCTGAGGTATTATTCTCTTCGTTTATTCAAGGGAGGGATAAAATTAGTTTTACCTGCACATCATGGCTCACAGAAGTTCAAGAAGGTGAGTTTCAAACCTTTAGACTGTGGGTTGGAGGCCTCTGACCTAGCTGCTTCCATGGTCACAGGCTCCTGTCCCAGGCTGAGAGGCCTGGGACTCGATCACGGCTGTAGTCCAGTACTTCTGCCCTGGGCCTGTTCCTGCTCTGGCGTTTTGCTCACCCAGCAACCTCCCAGACTGGCGTGCTGGCGGGATTTCCCATCGCTAAATTTTCTTAAAATGATTTGGCTTAATTGGGACTCTTGCCAAGTATTCTATAAACTTATATTTCTCTCCACTGCTTCTCACTATTCTTACTATTTTGTGTTAATCTAGTTGTTTTATGTTAAACCTAGTTGCTGTATATTTCTTCTTAGTAAGGAAATTAACTACTTACAATGCTTATGATATCTTAGCTACTTTGAGTTCCTTGTCATGGTGATTGATTTGGTTAAACTTTGGTTTAAATTGAAGGTCAGGACAATGACAAATGCTGCAGGGGATGTGGAAAAATTGGAACATTAATATACAATTGGTGGAGTTGTGAACTAGTCCAACCATTCTGGAAAACAATTTGAACTCATTAAATATTTTATATAAATGTTGAATTTTCTTCTTTGTGAAGAAATAGACAAAATAGAAGAATGTGCCATGAATATTAGGAATAAGTCAGCACCCTGGAAAAATAAAATAAAAGCAGTTCATCATTATTTAAAAAAAACACATTTTTTCCACTCCACCTTTAACACTAGTGCAAAGGCTGATGCTTATTCTTCAGCCTGAAGGGTTCTGTTAAAATTTGGCATTTTCAGGTCCACTAGGAACTACCCAAATCCCCTATAATTATTAGTAGCACCTGCTTTTAACCTTAGGGGGCCATGGATTCAACTTTGCAATTCTCAGAAATGTCTGGAGAATGGTATTGTTAAAGCCCCTCACAAATCTCTGGAAATCAAGGTTAAATATTCTGAAGGATTTAAAAAGGCTAACAATTTATTCTCAACAGTTTAAGTGTTGGTGTTTAAATATTGAAAACCTCTCACTTATTATCACTTAATTGTAAATGATTTTGACAGGCTAATTTCCCAGTTTACGTTAGTCTTTCTAGGAGTTAATCTTATTTTAGGAGGTGGATTTTTAAATCAAAAGAAAAGATGGTGTAAATAGCTTTAAGAATTAAACATTCAGTTCTGTGAAAATGGGAGCAATTATTTTTTCATATATTGACTCTAGTTTTCTCACCCACGTATAGGAGGAGAGCTGCCCTTCTATTTACAAGGGCATCTCCAGAATCATTGCTTACATGCCGTGTGTGTGTGTGTGTGTGTGTGTGTGTGTGTGTGTGTGTAGTAAGGTTTTTACCTCTACTTGCAAGGTATAATAGTGATTGCCACATGATCTATTATAGTCTCTGGGATGTGAAGCCCATTCAGTCCCTAAGAGGAGTATAGGTACACACATATACATGGGGTGACTGGTAGAAGAGGTGTGGTAATTTTTGTCATCTGAGTGCTATATAACTAAGCAAAGGGTCTGTAATTTTCCAAAGTGGGTAACTCCTGGTGTGTAAACTGTCCACTAGCACAGACTGTAAATTACAACTTACCCTGAAACAAATAATTCATTTCTGGTTTGAAGGAAGTATTTATATTTGTGGGAGGCAGTAAGAGACAGTGGAAAAATTGCCAAGTTGGAATCAGAGGACTTGGGTTTGAAACGCATCTCTGCTTTTGTGACCATGGGCAAATCACTTAACTTGTATGGGACTCAGTTTACTCATCTGTAAAGCGAGGATGTTAGACTTAAATGGACCTTGAGGTGTGTTCCAGCTCTTGGTGGCCTTTCACTGAGGTCATTCTCCAAGTAATTTTTGTTTTCCTGTTTACTAATTGTCTGACTTACCATTTTTTCTACTTCTTAGATTTCGTTTTATGAGGTCCTTTCCATTTTAGTAGCAACTATCCTTGAAACATTAATATTGGCTACAATAAGCACATAGTTTAATAGGTTTGCTGTAACTGGTCATTCATTCATTCCTTAAGTTGTATCTGTTGTCAAATAATTCAACAAATGGGCAATGCATTTGACAGTGTGTGTTCACTTTCTCCATTTCTGCCCAAATGGAGGAACTACTGGCTCATCCCCACTGGCTTTCAGTTGGCCTTATGTGATCCTAAGGAATTAACAAATATTTATCAGGCATTTGCATTGGGCTATAAATACAGTTTTAGGAGCAAGGTAGTGATGCAAATTTTGGGCAAGATGGCCCTGAAGGTGCTCATAGTCTGGTAGGGGGAGAAGATACCAACTTTGATTTAGGGAAATGCTGGAGCCACCTCAAACTGGCCTACAAGAACCAACTGTTGACCATGCCCATTTCAGAAATTGGCAAACACCAGAAATTAAATCTTGATTCATTATTATGTTGATTATCTAGAATTAAGAAAGTGATAGGAAAATATTAAAAATGCAAATTAAACTTAAAAGTGTGTTATACATGTATATATTTAGTATATGTAAATGTAAATATGTATCTACATACACACATATCTATTCGTAGAATTGGCTGTTAAATATTTAGCAGTCCTTCTCCTGACTGAAATGCATAGTATCACCTGATAACTACATAGAGAACTACAAAACAAAGTGGTATATGAATTCTGAGGGAGAAGGTGAGTCATCACCAATTGGGACAAGCAAGAAAGGCTTTCTGTAAGAGGTAGAATTTGAATTGGGCTTTTGAGGATGAAGAGGACTTCCATTGGTATAGAAGAGACAGGAAAATACATCAGTTCCAAGGAACTGCCTGAGGACAGGCACAAAGATAAATGAGAACATTGTACATGTTTGGGGGTGGAAAATAGAAGGGTGATCCAGAAAGTTGTCTAGTTGGCTTGAGTGCAGTGCATGGAACGGAGTATGAGATAAAGTTGAAGAGATGTGTTGATACTAGGTTGTTGAGAGCCTTGAATGCTAGGAAAAGAACTTTGAACTTTACACTGGAGACAATAGGAGACACTTGAGAAGCTGTGCTGTTGTTGAGTCACTTTTCAGTCCATGACACCATTAGGGGCTTTGTGGCAGAGATACTGGAATGGTTTAACCATTTCCTTCTCCAGCTCATTTTATAAGTGTGGAAACTGAGGCAAACAGGGTTAAGTGACTTGCCCAGGGTCACACAGCTAATAAGTGGCTGAGGTCAGATTTGAACTCAGGTCTTCTTGACTCCAGAGCCTGGCACTCTACCCATTGTGCCACCTACCTGCCTTACTTAAGAAGTAGCATGGATCATTAGATAGAGTAACAGGCCTGGGTTCCAATCTCGCTTCAGCATTTTGTTTATGAGAGGTGAGGGACGAATCAAAGATTCTAAGGTCACAAATCTAGTCTCTAATTCAGGAAGTCCAACTTTTCTGTCATCATCTTTTGCTAGGAGGAGTAGCAAGTAGGACTTGCATTTGAGTTTTCTGGGGAAGCTATGGATTCCATAAATTGGGAAAGAGGAGAGAGCCAAGCATGGAGGATAGCCTATCCAAAGACAGTTTTCATATTTTCCCTGCTTGTGGACTTCCGTAGGAATTTCTAGATAGGGGAAATGATCAGGAAATGACCACATAGACAAAGATTCCCAGTTGTTAAGTTTGCGTCTGTGATACCATTCATTAGCTCATTTCTCTCTTTGGCTTACACCAATGTCAATCTTTTTGCTTCAATATATTTACTTCATGTTTCCATTTCCAATATTATTCCTTTGGATATTAAGGAAGAAAACTGACAATTTTCAAAGCAACTGCCCAGACTTTTAAAAACAGCTTATAGGAAGGCATAGGAAAAGAAGAGGCTAAACCAAGATCGATGTCTTTCTAGTAGCTCAAAAACCATTGTTTCCTATGCTTTCGAAATTGAAACTTATTTTTTTTAAGTAAAATGGGTCAAACTCTGCTCTCATGTTTTCACTCCTTCCTTGTTTCCAGAATACAAAACCAGAGTCTTTGATTTTAGATTGGATTTTTTCCCCTGTCAGTTGCCATACAAAAGAAATCATATAGCTCAATAAAAGGCTCAGTTCAGTAGAGTTTTTACAAGTGGCTGAAGGGATTTCAAGTTGGGTTAATGTTTCTGATTGTTTTCCCACATTGATTTTTAAGATGATTATATTTTATTTATGGGGAAACAAACTTGGCCTTACATTTGAGTTGCCTGGAGGATAGGCCAGGCCTCTTCTACTTTCAAAATCACAATTCCTTTGTGATTGAATATGGATAAATTTAATGTGAATTTGCTATGATCTACCATAAATGAATTAGGGGCAATATTCGGATAAATGCTGCTCCTATTATAGGAAAAGAATATTTCTTTAGAGAGCCTATATGGAGGAAGGATTTGATTTAATTTCCTTGAACCCAGCCTTTTTTTTTCTTAAGCTAGAAATCTTTCAAAGTTCCTGGCTGCTGAAGGCAGAAACAAAAAGGATCCCATGCTGGCCCTGCTCCAAGGAGGGGACAAAAGGGCTGATAGTCCAGGGGGCCAGGGTAGAGGAGGGAGCTGCTGAATACAGCATGTGGGGAGGGAGAGCTGCCCATTCCAGGATCAAAGAGCTGCCTGCTCGTTGGCTACTCGGGGTGCCATGGAGTCCTTGGAATGGCTCTGGTTCCCGTCCATCAGGCCTTGAAGAAAGGCCTATGGGCTTGCCCTAGTCTTGGTATTCTGAGCTGAATGCTCTTATGTCTGTGCAAAGCAGACTTGAAATTCCTTTGGATCTATTTCAAGTAGAGCAGATGACTAATCACCCCCTTCTGTTAGTTGATAATGGGTTGTCTATAAAACATTATTTTTGCAGGGTTACCTTATTGTGGAGTTTGTGTCTTTTGAGGGACATTCACAAGTGAAAGGCAAGGGAAACGTTGACTCCTGGGTATAGTAAAGCTGGAGTGTGGGAGTGGAGGATGGGGAGAGGGGCGCCAAGAAGCACCAAATGACTTAGCTACATTCTTCAGTTTCCTGAAAGAAAGCAGCCTTGACCCCTATGCATTACTGCTTTTTAGAAATGTAACAGCAGATGGTACTGAATGACAGTTGGTGAAGACAACCAAAGGTGTTTATAACATTGCAAGGTTGCATAGGTGACTTTAAAAGGGAAGGATTTGGAAGTGATAAAAGTCAGCTGTGGAGATGGTAATAAAGCCGACAGTGACTAGAGGCAATGTCCTTTTTTATTGAGTCTGATTGCAAATTAAGGTGGGGAAAAAATGAACCTCTGGGGCAGAAAAAGTATGTTCAACCCCAACCTCAGTGGTTTCCAGAACAAAAAAAACCTTTGCCTTTGATTTTTAGATTTGATTCCTCCCCCCTTCTCTTTTTGCCTGCTGGTTGCCGTACAAAGAGATATAGCTCAATAAAATAAAAGATCCATAGCCCTGTGTTTCATATTGGGGGCCTGGAGGGATTCTGAGCCAGGTTAATGTATCTGATGGTTTTCCCTTCATTGATTTTTAAGATGATTATATTTTATTTATAGGTGAGAAAATAATAGTTAATCTTAGATTTATTGAAAACTTATTGCAAGGCTGCACGAATTGATAACAATAACAGTACATTTAAGGCAACAAAACTAGGCTTGTCTTTAATCCCTTAAGTGCTGATGTGCAGAGAAGCGATTGACTTGAAATTAAATGTGCTCTTCCCGACAACTGAATCCAGATGGGAAAGAGTTATATTTTTTTCTGCCTGCTCTGAAAGATTTCATTACACAAAGCTTCGGTACACCTGAGGTGTTTCTTTTGTAAAAACTGTCTCTGAAATATCCGAGAGCCGAAAAGCTCCTCCAGAGCAGTGTATTGTCCTCTGGAGGCTATGAGATCTGATTTTGAAGTCAGCCCAGTTATTTGTCAGATAAAAAGCCTACTGGTCAACCATAATTGTGTCCAGAGGTTTGAATCTTAATCCATAATATGTGGGAACAATTTACACCAGAATGTGAGAGGAATAGCTTTTTGTAACTGTGCTGCAGTTGCCTTAAAATTGGTGATAATTTGTTTTGGGGTTCTTAAATGAGTTCAGGGACCCTTTGTATTTAGAGACCAAATTAATCTATGTATATGATACACTTGCTATAATTTTTGCTTAATGAAGAGAGAAGTAGGGCATTCCTTTTCCTACAGCATTGAATTGTAGTCAGGTTAACTTCGGCCTCAGTTGTACCTTAGAACAGGGTGGCAGAAAATTGGGAGGTAGGTATCCAATAAAAGTTGTGCCTGTGGCTACCAAGGCCTTTGTTACCTAGGCTTAATAAGTAGTAGGAGTTTTCTGGAGATATATTTTTTTGGGAAAAAAAAGAAAACAAGAAAGAGGACAAAAGACTCCTCAGGATACTTCTCAGCAGTCATAGCGAGCCTGAGTCACATTACCACTGTGAGGAAAACTGAGAGAGACTGAAAATGATACAAATTCCTCAGAAAATTACTGCTACCATTACTGACTAGGGAAGAATGGCTGCAATGACCATCACACTTTTTCATCTTATGATGCTCCAGCTTAATCTTGTGGTTACACTAATGGCTACCAAGGCCTTTGTTACCTAGGCTTAGTAAGTAGTAGGAGTTTTCTGGAGATTTTTTTGGGGGAAAAAAAGAAAACAAGAAAGAGGACAAAAGACTCCTCAGCATACTTCTCAGCAGTCATAGCGAGCCTGAGTCACATTACCACTGTGAGGAAAACTGAGAGAGACCGAAAATAAGATACAAGTTCCTCAGAAAATTGCTGCTACCATTACTGACTAGGGAAGAATGGCTGCAAAGACCACTACACTTTTTCATCTTATGATGCTCCAGCTTAATCTTTTGGTTACACTAATGGCTGCCATGGTCTTTTCCTAGACCCATCTATTCATTTGCAGGGTCGTAGATCTAGAACTGATAGGGCAGTTTGACACGTGAAGAAACTATAGTTGAGTGAGACTGTGACTTTCTCAAGGTTACATAAGTAGTAAGTTTTAGAGATCAGTCAGACATCAGCAAGCAGTTACTAAAGACCTACTGTGTGCCAGGCACTGAACTAAAGAAAAGCAAGAAAGAGTCCATCCTCTCAAGGAGTTCACAGTCTAAAGGATAGACAACATGTACAGTATAAATTAAAGATAATCAATAGAGGCAAGGCATAAGAGTTAAGGAAGATCTGGAAAGATCTCTAGTAGAAGGTAGGATTTTAGCTGGAGCTTGTAAGAATCCAGGAAGACCAGACTGAAGAAAATCCAAGGCATGGGAGGCAACCAGTAAAAACTCTGGGAGTCAGGAGATGGTGTCACTGGATCACAGAGTATATGTTGGTGAATAATGTGTAAGAAGATGGGAGAGGAAGGAGGGGGCCAAGTTGTAAAGGTCTTTGAGCTCCAAACAGAGGGATTTATATTCAATCCTAGTGGTGATAGGGAGCACCTGGTGTTTATTAAATAGGGATGGGGTGTGGTCAGACCTACACCTTAGGAAGATCAGTTTGATGACTAAGTGGTAGATGGACTGGAGTGGGGAGACACTTGAGCCAGAGAAACCAATCAGAAGGCTATTTTGAGGTGAATCAACGTGTAAGTATTAGAGCTAGAAAGGATCTTGAAGGTCATCTAGTCAAATCTTGACATTTTATAAATAGAGTGAAACAGCATCTGAAGCTTCGTGTGGTCCTCCCATGGATGTTAGTTATAATGATAGACCCCACCCTCTCACCCCGTGCACACTAAATGTCAATTGTTCCATTTTTCACCTTCGTTCAGTTGTGTCCCATTCTTCATGACCCTATTTGGGGTTTCCTTGGCAAAGACATTGGAGTAGTTTGCCATTTCCCTCTCCAGTTCATTTTACAAACAGGGCTAAGTGACTTGCCCAAGGTCACACAGCTAGTAAGTGTCTGAGGCCAAATTTGAACTCAGGTAAATAAGTCCTCCCAACTCCCTGCCCAGTACTCTATCCACTGTGACACCTTTGCACTTCACCAAAACTTAAGGTCACATAACCTGTTGTTCCAGATTTATTTACTTTTAGTTTATCAACAGGCTATAGAAGATCCTATGTGTTTACCAATGCTTGCTCTAGCTTCTCTAGCTGATCCACTTCAAAAGACGATATATATAACATGGTACTTTGGCTCCAAGTCTGAGGACTGAGGTTCAACTCTCACCTTTGATGCTTATTATTTGTCTGACTCTTGACAGGTTACTTACTACCTCCCCTCCCTACCCACCTGAGTTTCCTCATGCATAAAATCAAGGAGTTGGACTAGATTGCCTCTAAGCTTCCTTCCAGCTCTTTATCCATAGATATCCTCTGGTATAATGTCTTCCTCTGTAAAAAAAATGTAATTTTTGTAAATTACTCTGTAATCTGCTACAAATTCTTCCCTACTAATAACTTCTTCACAATGATCAAGTAAATATACTGACTGACCAGGTTTCTCCCTTTGTGTATATAAAATAACCTTTTATCATGAATGCTGTAATCCCTTACAAAATGTTTTTCTAAATTATTTTTGGCTTCCTAATTTCTCTTTTGTATTAATCGCCTCCTATTTATCCTATACATAGCTTGTTTGTATATGTTTGTTAGCACGTTATAACCACCATTAGATTATAAACTCCTTGAGAGTAAGGACTGTCTTTTGTCTCTTTTTGTATCCCTAGTGCTTGAGTTTAGGACATATTAGGTGCTTGATAAATGTTGGCAGATTGATTAATTGATATTAAAGCCAAACTCTTGATCCACATTAAAAGATTTCCCTACTCCACCAACCTCATTTCTCACTACTCCCCAACAGAAATCCTCTACAATATATCGGACTGAAAAATCTGTCCCACTGTCACCATTCTGTACCAGGCATCTACCCCATTTTTATGGCTGGTTTGAAATCAAATCATGTGTTTGCTGGTGTCCATATATCTTCTGTATCTCCAAATGGATTATTGTAAATTCTTTGTGGTCATGCAAGACACAGCACGCATGAGAACAATAACAATGATAGTTTCCAGCATTTATAGAGCTTTTTAAGGCTTGTGGTTTTCTGCCTCCCGAGTCCATGTACTTTCCATTGTATCTATCATGCTCCCTCCCTATGTAATACACGTGATCTATTATTTTGTTTGTAGCAAAATCTTACTGTGAATATCATATGTCTCCTTGGGTTGAACTTAGTGAGAGAAAAAAACAGTCATGAAAGTCTATTAAAATCTCCAAATAACTTCCCATTCCTTTTGCGCACACACATGCAAAAATTCACAGCACGCGTAAGTCACTCCTCTGAAATAGACACCAGAAGGAAATGCTTTTCCTGTGCTTCCTCTCCTACACTCCAAGATCTCCCCCACAGAAAGATAATAAGCCAAAAGAGAGAAGCCAAATGATAATGGAATTAATGTAGCATTGCACGTAACTTCATTAATGAATGACCAATTGCATATATTTTTCTGTGTATGTATGTATTTTCTACATAGATTTGATCCATATCTATACATTGTACAGCTATATTATATATTTTGTATAATATATGGGACTGCCCCTATGATTCATCAGCATCAGGAACTCCCAGATGAGTAAACTCCCTCTGTGTTAGCATCTTCTCTGCAAGTTATGGTCTGAGAGAGAGTTGCCTGGAGTATAGAATGAGTAAATGGCTTATCCAGGGTCAAATACCCAGTATATGTCAAAGACAAGACTTGGAGTCAGGTCTTCCTGGTTCTGTGGCCAGATCTTTATGCATACTGAGTTTATCTATCTATCTATCTATCTATCTATCTATCTATCCATCCATCCATTATCTATTATCTATTATCTGTCTATTCATCCATCTATCTGAGTTATGTAGTTATCTACACATGCTTTCATATACATATGTGTATATATTTTTATATATGCATTATATATGTGGGTGTATGTATATCCATATATAATGTATACACATATGAAAAGTGACTATAGAGCTCAACACTTTCCCAGATGTTCTGTGTACCTGTAGCTCAGTAAATAAAGAGAAAATTTGATTTTTTTAAGGTGCTTCAGTAACTGAACTTCAGTAAATAACTCTCATTCATCTCATATCCATGCAACATTTTCCGGTCAGGAAAAGAAATCAGTGTAAATAGATCTGTGAGCTATATATGAAGGAGGAAGCATGGGGACAGGAAGTAAAGGAAGGAATTTGAAAAAAAAATGTATCCCAGGAAGAAATTTGGTCTCAGGTTAGGAACTAAATGGAATAAAAAGAATGATTTGTCCCCAACCTTTGACTCCTAAGAAGCCTGCATGAACTTTTTTGAAGGGTTCAAAGAGTTCAAGCACTTGGTGTTCTTGGAGGATTACTACGGTACTTCTTATTTGGCTCTGTTTTCCCTGGTTTCCTTTTGAGGCTGGTGGCAGATGTGCCAAAAAGCCACAAGAAAGAGTACTTTAGATGGAAAAAAATCTTGACTAGGGACAGAAAGAAATCTTTGGAAATTTTTTTCAAGAGATATCTTATTTCCAACATTTATAGGTCATTTTTTTTCTTGCCTAAGAGACCAAATCAGGATTTGTCAGAATGTGTTGATGATTCTCTCATCAGACTATCAGACCTTTTGCCATTTGCCCATTCATTTTCTTGTAAATCTCAACAGGGTTCTTTCTAAAATATGGACAAGGGGCATGACATCAAGGTACCTATTACTTGAAGAATGTGAATACATAACTAATTCTTCTTTCCATAGAGCTGGAGGTGTCTTCCTGTACCTCAAATGCAGTATCCTTCATATGAGTAACCTTTTTTGATCACATGAGATGAGATTTCTGCTTCAGCCTTAAAGCTTGGCATTTTGCATTTTGTCTATTCCATAGTAAATGATTAAAAAAAGATCACCTTCCTAAAAGCTATCAGGATAGACCTTACATTTGATTTAAGAAGCAGCATGATGTAGTAGATAGAATGCTATATTTGGAGTCAAAAAGACCTAGGTTCAAATGCAGTCTTACATGCCTGGGCATGACACTTAATCACACTCTGTGCCTCAGTTTTCTTATCTGAAAAATGAGAGAGCTGGGTTCAACAGTTTTTCATGTCTCTTTTAGCTCTAAATCTATGATTTAGATATGCTGAAAAAATGATAGCCAATTACAATTTTCAAATTATTTTGAATTTGAATTTTGTATTCTATAAGAAATTTCAATCAAATTTCATTGAATACCCTAGCTGATATTTCTTGAACTTAACGGGACAACCCCTGTCTCTTATAGGCTATCCCTTGTGTCCAGAATGGACTTTTCATTGGTAGAATGCTGAACTTAGAGTCAAGAAGAACTACGATCAAATCCCACTTCCTACATTTACTAGCTATGTGACTATAATTATCATTTAATATCTCTGAGACTCAGTTTATTTTTTTTTGCTTTATTTAATTTATTTAGTTTTCAGCATTGATTTTCACAAGAGTTTGAATTACAAATTTTCTCCCCATTTCTACCCTTCCCCCCTCTCCAAGACGGCATATATTCTGGTTGCCCTGTTCCCCAGTCAGCCCTCCCTTCTGTCACCCCACTCCCCTCCCATCCCTTTTCCCCTTCCTTTCTTGTAGGGCAAGATAAATTTCTACACCCCATTGCCTGTGTATCTTATTTTCTAGTTGCATGCAAAAACTTTTTTTTTTTGTTTTTGAACATCGACTCAGTTTCTTTATATGTAAAAGGATGGGGTCTAATTAGGTGACTGCTTTGGTTCCATCTGGTTCTAAGGATCCTAAGATCCTTCCTCATCCCTGTTTCTTATATTTTCTAGTTTCATTCAAGGCTCATTTTCCATCTCTTACAGGAAGCCATTCTTGATCCACGTATACAATATGTATACATACATACACATATGTGTTTATTTGTTTACATGCTGTATTCTCCTCTCACTCCCAATAGAGAGTAAGCTACTTGAGGGTAGGAAATGTTTTTCATTAGTGTATAACCAGCATCTAGCACAATATCTTGTAGGAAGAATGCTTTTAATAAATGTTAGTTGGTTTGAATTGGATTGCATTCATGTACAGAGACACCAAAGACGTTGCATTGCATCAGATGTACAGTTGACAGAACAATTAATAGAAATGTGACTATACTTTTTGAGTGAAGTATTGATACTTTCAGCTAGAGTAGAAGCATTTAAGTATTGAATGAATAAATTATGAGGTGCCTGAAATATTTTTCAAAGTCATCAGCTGAAATGAGGCCTTACCTAGCTGTAACGAGCTTCTCAAATTATAACGATGATATACAGAATTACATGGATGATTCTTTGAAACCATGTTCCAGTAGGCTTCTTACCTTGGAAGATCACTGGACTTCCTCAGTCTTCTCATGTTGGAAGATGTCATTGCCCAGTGATGGGATTCAAAGAAATTAACAACAAGTTCTCCATGGAACTGAGCCAAAGCACCACACTGCCACTGACATGGCAGGCACAGACCCCGCGCCCCCAACAACCCATCTCCAAACTCAACCTAAAATTAGCTACTGGTTCTGCCTAACTGGTGGGAACTGGCTTAATCCCACCACTGACATTGCCCCTGTGGTCCCTTCTTCTGATTGGCCAATTCTTCCAGGAACTTTTTTTTGAAGAAGGGGCCCAGATTAGCTATATTTTCTTCTTCATTCCTCTTTAGGCTCTGCTCCTGACTCTTCTCACAGAAAATGAAAAAAAAAGATGTGAATAATATGAAGCAAAACCAATGAATACATTTTTTAAAAATCCCCAAAATTATAGGCAGTGTTCTGCATTGCAAACTAAGTTATAATTTGATGCATCCAATATTTAACTAGAGATAGCTTCCTCACTTGTATAACCTGATTCAATGTCTCAATAATGAAAAATATTTTAAAAAATCTCAACAAAAAGCCTTGTAATATACTTTACACAAGATCTCACAATAATCATCAAGGAAGTCTGAACTTTTTATCTTAATTCAGTGTTCTGTCCATTAATTTTTCTTTAAATTCTTTTCTCTCTCTGATATTCAAAATTTCTACCTTCTGGAAAGCCCATTATACCCCAAAAGACTTTGTTAATTAAGTGGAGGGAGAGGTGGCTACTCATCTCACTTGTAAAACCACACACACACACACACACACACATACACACATACACAAACACACACACACACACACACACAAGAAGACAAAACATAATCATTCTTGATCGTTTATATCTGTCCTGATTTGTAGGACTTTAGATAAAGTGGAGAATTTGGTTTCATTCAGCAAATATTTATTAAGCCCCTACTAAGTGCAAAGCATTGTGATAGACACTGGTTTGCAAAGAAATAAACAATAGTCCTTTCTCTGAAGAAGTTTAGATTCTACTTAGAGGAGGTGAGGGAGTGGGTGGGAGAGACTAGAATAAATTTATAAACAGATTCAAAGTAATTTTGAGAGAGGGAGTTCCAGAAACTGGGTAGATCAAGGTAGAAATTGGTACCTGAGTTCTGCTTTGAAAGAAGCTATGGGCTCTATGAGGCAGAAATTAGAAAGAGGTATATTACTGACATCTATGTAAAAGCAGGTAGATAAGAGATAGATTGTCATGTATGGAGAATGGCTAGCAGGACAGCTTTTAACATTATGAAATTACACTGGAAATGTTAAGTGGGAAACAAGTTGTGGTGGGCTTTAAATGCTAGACTGAGAAATTTATAGTTTATCCTAGAAGAAATAAAGATCCATTGGAGATTTTTGAGTGCGGGTATGGGGAGAATAGTGGTCTGAGACATGGCCATATTTGTGTACAATGCCTCCTCTGAACTATTCCCCTAACTTGCATTGGAATTTGTGGGTTGCATTCCCAGATGGCATCTGATACCTCTGTTTCTAGGCTACCCTATCCTACAGTTACCACTATTGCTTGAGTCCCCACTAGTGTGCTTCCCTTTAACAACTAGCCAGGAGATATAATTAGCTCTTAGGTTGCTGAAGACAGTAGCTTCAAAAAAAATGCTTGCTGACTTGACTGAATATCTGACTCCTGGAATATCAGTGCCTCTAAGATCACTGCCCCTGCAGATCAAATGGAAAGACCCCATCCAGCAAAGTAGATAGTAAAAGATCTTTTTAAATGCAATTTTTATTGGGAAAAAAAGATATATCCCTACCTGATGCTGAACTAATTAACAGTGCTAAGGACTTTTTTTTCTGGGACTTCAGAATTCAAGCCTTATGTCTTTAGATGATGGTTAGCCTGGAAGCAGGGCCAGTGTTCTGAGAGGCACTGCTATTCACAGGGCACTTGTACTTGATAAAGTCAAGTCAATATCAATTTATTAAATGCCTACTATGTGCTAGGCACTGTACTGAATGTTGAGGACATGAGAGAAAGGCATAAATAGTAAAAATAACAACAATGATAAAGCAGTCTCTATTCTCCCTAACAGGGGAGACAACACACTAACAATAATGTGCAAAGAAGATAGAGACAGGGTAAATTGAAGAAGATCACAGAGGAGGGCTCTAGCCTTAAGAGGGATGAGGAGAGGCTTCTTGCAGAAGATAGGATTTCAGCTGACACCTGACAGAAGCCAAGAAAGTCGTGAAGCTGGGGCAAGGTGGGAGAAAATTTTAGTCAGAAAATATATGGGATATCTTGTGCAAGGAATATCTCAGGGTCCTGAGATGTCTCCACTGAGGCCTGAGGGCTGGTGATCTAGAAGATAATGGTGGTTACTCGGCCCCCCTGAAAAACACTGCATCCTCACTGTCTCTCAGAATTTCTTTCTGCTTCATCTAGGCTGGCTGATGGGGTCTGTTGTGGGGATATAATCAATAAGACTTAGAGACTGATTGAATATAGCAGGGCACAGTGTTATGAGGGAGAAGGAAGAGCCAGAAAATACTCCACGATCGCAAATCTGGGTGACAAGAAAGATGATGGCAAAAATAAGATTAGGGAAGTCATTGATGATTCAGGATTAGGAATTGAAACAATAGTCCAAATAATTTAGACCAAGATCACAATTTCCATTACAGTTAATTTAAAAATGGGTAATATATGTGTGCCATCTTAAAAACTGCCTCAGTGTTAAGCTTCATTCTGTTAGACGAGATTTTACAAATTGGTCTCCATTGTCTTTAGAGTATAAACTGGCAGAGGTCAGGGACTGCGTGATTAGAGTAATTCTGGAAAACATCAAACATAACATTATACACTTTTTAGTTGCTTAATAAATATTATTTGCTGCTGCCAAACTCTTTCCTTTGTTATACAGTTTACAGAATGTGAGAAGAAAACAGGCAAACCATTATATATTACCCAAGCCAAGCGTTCAAATAACCAACTTAGAGGGTAATAAGAGATTAGGCAAATAAAATAAGAATGCTATTTTAAAATGTAGTACACTGAAATGTACCTGATTACATACTTATGATCTTGGATAGATTGAACCAATAAAATCCAAGAAGCATTTTATTTCCACTGTGTAAATGTGTGGCAAAACCTAAGTGATCATTTTAAGAGGCTTATAGTGTCTGACCAGTTTCACTATATCTCTGGTATTCTCCCATAGAGACATAGCAATAAAAAACAGTCACTCCTCCTCAGTTTTTATTTGTAATTCCATGATGTTTGTGCATTTGGGGGGGATTTATCACTCAGTTCAGTAAGTCCATCCAATTTACCTTTCCAATAGGAGATTATATGAACACTTAGCTGGGATATTCACTACATCTTCCATTAAGACATTTGTGCCTTCCACTTATCTCCATTCACCCTTTTCCCTCCAACCCGATACTAAATCTCCAAAGAGACCTCATGTTACAGTTTAAGCTTCCTGGTTCCTCTCCTCTTGCCTTCCATCTCCATCACTGATACTGAGAAGGAGTTGGGTATATTGCTATTTTCCTGTTTTCTATTGTTTGCCTTTTGTTTGTCTCCTTACTATGACTGACTGTTGCTTATATGTGTTGTCTCCAGTGTCAGAAAAGCTGGGAGGCCTAACGTATCAAAGGTCAGTAAAATCTGGTTTCAAGTTCTGCCGCTGATGCTGATGTGGGCACTTCTCCCCTCAGTGGCCGTCCGCTGATGTATAGCCATGGACAAGCTAATTATTCCTCAGTATGTCAGATGAATGTTTGAAGTAAAAATGAGTTGCCGATTAGCATAAGGTCTAGGAATTCCCCTACAATAATGAAATCATAGGCTCTGACTGAAAACAAATGATTTTTAAGACCTCCATCTTTAACTCCGTAATTGTGGGAGGCTCATTTTTCTTAGAGGACCAATGGCTTACACTAGGCAGTATAGAAGTTCTCTCTTCACCCCTTAGTTTGGGGCAGCAATAAGAAGGTTACTCTTGGGTATCTTCCAAAGTTGCTTACTACATTGATATTCATTACTGAATCAGAGAAATCAGCTGGTACATGGACAAAGGTAGAACCTTTGCCCTGCTCATTCTAAGCAGAAACTTTAGAACCCTGCTGTTACTAGGTAGTTTTTTATACCTGATGCTAGTGGGTGCTCCTATTACTTAGTATCTGCTTTATAATTAATAATCAATGCTGATTAATTGACTAATAGGTGACTACAGCAGATTCCTTAGCTGTACTCTACTTTTGGCTAATTTTTGAAATCAACTAATTAATCAATCAATTAAGCATTTATTTAACCCTTATTATATGGCAGGAATTATACTAAATGCTCAGTATGTGTCTATGTATATAGTGAATATGTGTATGTGTGTATGTGTATTTGTATACTGAATGCATGTATGTGTATACTGAATATTTATACATACACACATACACATACACACACGCACACACACACACACACATATATATACATATTATATATATATATATATATATGTAGAAAGAGAGAGAGAGAGAGAGAGAGAGAGAGAGAGTATATATAAGATAAATAGAGAGGATGTAAGGTAGCTTTACAGAGGAAAGACCTAGCAGATGGGGGACCAGGAGTTCCTTGGTAAGGACCTTTGTGATAGTATTAAGGATGAATGTACCCCCTAGCAGGGGTTCTCAACCTGGAGTCAATGAGTTTGTTTTTAAAGTATTTTATAATGATATTTGAATATAATTAGTTTCCTTTGTAATCTTATGTATTTGTCTTGTGTATTTAAAAACTTGATTCTGAGAAAGGGTTCATAGGTTTCAATAGACTACCAATAGGGATCCACGACACTAAAAAAGGTTAAGGGCTCCCACAGTGAGGAGAGACTAATGACATCGTCCAAGGTTTTGTATATGTAGTTTTGCTATGCTTCTTTATCATTAGGTTTATTTTGACTTAAAGAGTAGTGGGCCTGGAGTCAGGAAGACCTGAGTTCAAATCCAGCCTTACAGGCTTAAGCTCTGTGGTCCTTGATAGGTCACTTAATCATTGTCTGCTTCTGGAGATAATAATAGGATCTGCCCCACAGAATTGTTGTGAAGATCAAATAAGGTAATATTTGTAAAGTGCTTATATAAATGCTAGCTATTATTATTTTTATTTCTTAAATGCTTTCCTGTATTAGCTAATCCTCTAAATTCTTTCCTTATAGTTTTTTTTTCCTATCTTGCCTGGGCTCTTTCCACCATCCATTAATTCCTTCTTTTCCTGCCATGCCTCCTGTCCACCTTTCACTTTCTGTATAGAATACATGGTGCATCTAGAATAGAAAGGAGAAGTCTAGTTAGGAGACACTGACAGTCATCCTAGCAGGATCCTATCCTGCGCAGGAAGGAGGGGAAAGATTAGGAAGGTATCCTTGAAAGTGTACTTTGTCACTGGAAATGATGGAGGAGGAAGAACCAAAGATTATAATGAGGTTCCTGGAATGAGTGACTGGGTGAATGAGGGTGCCATTTAGACTTAAAAATTTGGCTCCCTTTCATTTTTCAGCCTTATCTAATATTATTTCTCTCAATATAATCTGTGTTCCAATAAGTTCTGTTTTTTTCTGTCTCTTTATTTCCTATGTCTGGAGCACCCTCGCTACTGCTCTCTACCTATTAAATTCCTACCTGGACACAAAAGTCCCAACTCAAATGCTCCCTTTTACAAGAAGTCTTCACTGATATGATACTTTCCCTCTATGCTACAAGTTAGTAGCAATCTTCCTCCAATGACAACTCTCTAATGCGTTACATTAACATGTAATGTGCTTTTAGTTATTAGTGTTTGTGCTTTATATTCCTGTTACATTATAAGTTCCATGAGGATGGAGAAATTGTCTTGGCTAAACATTCATTTTCTCCCATTTTCTACAAGAGTTCTCTTTACACAATATGTGATACTGCTATTTGTTGTCCTAGATATTTGTTGAATGCTATTTAATCGATCCACTATTTTGTAATGGAAAGAACATTTGTATTTTCACTTTTTCCTATTTTTCTATTCTTCTTATACTTTATTCCCCTCCACATATTCTCCAACTGAGCTACGCTGGTCTTCTTGCCATTCCTCAAGAACAACATCTCATCATTCCTCTCCATGCCTTTTTACTGGCTGTCTCCCATTTCTGTGTAAACTGAATATATGTACATACACACACACATAAGATAAATAGAGAAGATGTAAGGTAGCTTTAGAGAGGAAAGGCCTAGCAGATGGGGGACCAGGAGTTCTTTGGTAAGGACCTTTGCCCTTCTCCTCTGCCTCTTGGTTTTCCTGGCTTCCTTCAAGATTCATTGCAAATCCTACCTTGTGCATCTTCCTCTGAGATCTCCTCCCATCTACTATTGCGTTTAGTTATTTACATCTTATCTTCCCTATAAGAATGTGTGCTCCTTGAGGGCAGAGGTTTTTTTTTTTTTTGGCGGGGGGAGGTAGGAATTTTTTGTAATCCTGGAAGTTAGCACAGTGCCAAACACATAGTTAAATTCCTAATAAATATTTTAAATCAATAATATTGGCTGAATCTAGCCAAATAGAGATGAAAACTACCCTGGAGTCATTAAATTTAAAAAGTTCTCAGGAACTGATTTGCAGGGTATC
Organism: Trichosurus vulpecula; assembly: GCF_011100635.1. Lineage (NCBI taxonomy): Eukaryota > Metazoa > Chordata > Mammalia > Diprotodontia > Phalangeridae > Trichosurus > Trichosurus vulpecula. The sequence goes on along the minus strand of NC_050580.1, from coordinate 189,233,704 downwards.
TTAAAGAGGGGAAGGTTTCAAAAGAAGTGAAAAAATATTATAGATATTTTCATTTACAAGATTAAGAAAGGCAACCAAAAAAAGACACCAGTAACCTGCAAGTTATATGGCTATTATCTATGTACTTTTAATGAGACAAATTTATGCAGAGACTGAAGGAATCCTTGATTAAAAAAACATGAAAAGGAAACAGAGTTTCTCATGCAATTTTCTACAGTGGAACACATCTTTACAATTACACAACCTAGAGGTATATGGAATATAAAATTCTACTGTGGTTGATTTTTAAAAATCATTTGTATTTTTCCCATATAGGTTAGAGATACGGGACATCATATGAATTATCAATTCCTGAAAAACTGAATAACTGAAAAATCACTTCAAATGGACACTCCTAGCAAATTTACATGGTTTAGCCAAAGTATGGATTACGTGGAAATGTGGTATTTCATGTAGCTTAGAGGTCTCTTTTTTGTATTGGAAATGTTCATTGTGAGACAATGGAGCTTTCCATGAGTAATGAGGGGGCTCATGTCATAGTATGACTTCTGGCTTGGTGCTCTGGATTCTTTTAGCCTCTGGCCTCCATCCTAACAGTGACTATTTAGGTACTATATACAGCCATGCCATCACTCCCTTCCTTCATTCTCATTCTAAAATCTACAAATTCCAAGGCAGACTGTGGTCACTACATCTCCTCACATTTAACTACTTTCTTCTTTAATGAATCCCAAATGCTATTTCTAAAATAATTTTTCTCACCTTCTCCTATCCCTTTAATGCATCATCTCTTTACTGCAGACACTCCAGTGGCTCCCCACAGTCTACTGTGGCAGATTTGAATTAGATGCATGCATTAAGACTCTTCACTAATCTCCTTCTGTCTGTATCAGCTGTTTTATTTTCCTGTGTTTCTTCATTTGCTCTCTGGGTGTTCTTCTCCTACATGTTCCATGTCTTCTTTCATACTGTGAAAAATGATGATAACAATCTCCTATTTCCTAACAGTGGAGACACTATTCTACCAAAAAAAACTGTCCAGGAAATTTCACCTGATGAGCTAGGTTGGAGGAAACACACATACCATTAATTCTTCATCTGTCTCTGTATCATTGGGATAGAAAAAAGGACCAGAATGTGATTTTTGCAGGTGAAAAGAATGGCTGATGAAGAAACTCCCTCTACCAATGTAGGTCAGCACTTTTTCTACAAATTATAGTTTTAGAGAGTTGCCTCAGGCATGGAGAGATTAAATTATTTGCCCAGAGTCATATGTGTCAGAGGATTTGAACCCAAGTCTTCCTTTCTCTGAGGCCAGCTCTCTGTTCAGTACACCAAGGTATACCTCATGTCTCCATGTTATCCAGGATAGGACTGGGAAAGGATTATTGCAGAAGGTGGGAGTTTTAGGAAGCCAGGGAAGCCGTAAAGGTGAAAGTAAAAAGCAAGACATTAGGTCCTTATTTTGCCCTAGGCACTGCACCAAGTATAAAGAAAGGCAAATCACAGTGCCTGTCCTCAAGGAGCTCATATTCCATTGGTGGAAACACCAAGCAAATACCTATGTACATACAATATGTAAACAGTATAATTGGAAAGTAATCTCAGAAGTGCTGGTAAGGTGAGGGCAAGAGTGGTTCACAGCAGGAAAGGCTATAATGAGTGCTAAACAGAACTATCTTTGAACTATCAAAATCTGAGGCTTGAAAAAATTTTCTTTTCCTTATTGTATGTTCCCATACATATTTTAGATGCTAATAGTGATGAAATAGTCATCCCAGTTAAATCTTGTGATTGTTGCCATCATTATCACTCCTTTGCTCTTTTGGGCATTTATCCTAAAATCTTTACCCTATCGAAGTCTCATTGGCTTAAAGTGAGAGAGAAGGGAAATCAACTGTATCATGTGAAGATGAATGCTAGAATTTTACAAAGAGCTCAGTTGAAAGATAGGCAAGTAACTCAGAATTGTAAAAGAGCAGCTTAATCTGGTGGAAGGTGCTGGGGAAAGGTTCAACTTGAAAGAATGGATTTTACTCTAAATCTAAATAAATTGGTCACTGTTCCTCTAAGTGTGCCTTTTCCCATCTTTGCTGTATTTGTTATCTGAGCAGCTAAGCTTTCTGTCACATGTTTACACTTTAGAATCTTGGAAAATGATAAACTATTTTATGACTTAAGATATACCAGATATATTTAATAATTATATGACCTATATATGTTGAGCAACTTGACCAATCTGGTTATGTCATGGGAAATGTGATTGCTGGGTCAATGGAGGTTAACGGGGTTAAGTGAAACATGAGTTACCATCTGTTCATTCACCAAATATCTACTCAATAAAGTCCTATGCTTATGTATCATCGTGGTTTTTAGGGAACTCTGGATTCTTGAAAGTTTACCAGACTTGAAAGTCTTTGTGTGTGGACTCATTGACAATCCCAGCCAAATATGAAGTCCTATCACCAGAAAGTTGACCACTAGGTGATAAGTTCTTTGACTTTACTTGATTTGATATTAATAGACTGTTGAAAACAAGTGATTTATTGAGTTATATTTGTCATAAAATCTTGTATTGAGTTGATGCATTGGAGATATATTTGAGGAGAACCATTAATAATGTACTTTATTCTACCAAGTCAAATATGTTAAAAGGGCATCATACCACAATGATCAGGCTTTGAGGCTGTGTGACATTGAACTAGTTACTTAAACTCCTTAGGCCTTAGTTTCCTCATTTGTCAAATGAAAAGCTTGATCTACATGATCTTACATGTCCCTTCCTGCTCTGGAGCTATGATCCTATAATTTTAAGATTTGTCACCTAAGAGATAACCCTCTGGGGATCAACTTCCCTATACGTTGCAAAATTTCCCATCAGACACAGACCCGTGCACTAAGACCTTATTTCTTATTAGATCCTGTTAGAACTTGTGCTGACTGTCTTCTAACATTCATGATTATATCCATACCACAATGAAACAATGGAGCAGAACATTTATAGAAAGGTCTAGAATCACTAGACTCCCAGAATCTGTGGTTTCCTGGGAAAATGGTAGTTTTGGAATCAGAAAGTGGGGTTCAGATCCATTCAGATCCTTACTCTGACACTTACTACCTGCATGACTTTGGGAAAGTCTCTTGGCCTATCACCTGGGCCCCATCTTCCTTATCTATAAAATGAGAGGTTGTTCTAGGTGAACTCTAGAGCATAGATCTCTCTCTCTCTCTCTCTCTCTCTCTCTCTCTGTATATCTATATCTATATCTATCTATATCTATATCTATATCTATATCTATATCTATATCTATATCTATATCTATATATATACAGCTCTCAACATAGGATCCTCCTAGAATTGTTAATGTTCTCTCTATATCTTTGTCTCAGTCTCTCTCTTTCTCCCTCTCCTTCTCTCTCCTTACTCCTCAACTGTGGTATCAGAGGTAGAAAGTAAGCTTCCTGAGGGCTGTGGAAGTTTTTGTTTTTGTCTTTTTTCTATATGTGAGGTGGTTAAGAGAGTGCAAAAAGTAAGTGCTGAAAAATACTTGTTGGATTTAAAAATTTTCATTCGATATTGTTAAATGTCATGTTTTTTGGTCCAATCATCCGACATTCAAACCTTTCAAGATGGTTTGCAATGTATGCCATCCTTTCTAGATTCATTAACACAAGTTAAGGGCATTGATCCCTGGCATCTATTATCTGGCAGCAAGGTGAACCAGTGGATGGGGCATTGGATCTCGAGTCAGGAAGACTTGGATTAAAATCCAGCCTCAGGCACTCACTAGCCGTGTGAACCTGAGTGTATCACTTAACCTATAATTGCCTCAATTTCCTCATCTGTAAAATGGGGAAAATAGTGCCCATGTCACAGAGTTAGTGATTTGTAAGGACTTTAGCACAATGTCTCGCAGCCAAGTCACAGTGACATTCCTATAAGATGTGTATATGTATGCAGGTACATATATACACAGGTGTATATGCATATGGAAGTATATATACATAACATATAAATAATATTACACTTTATCCGTATGCTGAAGTTTATACAATATTTACATGCCTTATGTTATTATCCTTGTGTGCATACATGCAGACATGTATAAACATATATATGTGTGTGTGTATACATTTAATGTGTAGCTACATAAATAATATTGCATTATACACATGCATGCTTGAGTTTACACAATATTTATTCTTTATATTGTAGTCATTTGCCAGTATCACTTTTGGTTGGGCCAAGGATTCCAATTTACAGATTAATTTTATTGTTTGTGTTTCCATTGTCAATTTTTGACAGCACCATAGCCTTAGGATAGTGGAGATTGCCATTCATCAATTCTGCTTTTCTTAAAATGTTCTGGCAAATGTTCACTTTGTTAATAGCTAGAGATTAATAAAACCATGCCACTTATAATGTCTTTGAATTGTTATGTTGGAAATGAATTAGATTGATTGAGATATTAAACCACAGCTCCCCCCTTTATCACCATCTTAGTCAAAACCCAAATCTGTGCATGGACTGTGGCAAATCAAGTTCATCCAGACAGGTAAAATTTGTCTACTGGGCTGCGGTCATGGTTTGTCCATTGTTGATGAAATAAATTATTACTTCTCCAACTGGAAATGCCCCCTTCTAAGAAAAATCTTAAAAAAAATAGGGGCATCTAGATGGCTCAGTAGATAGAGCACTGGGTCTGAAGTTAAGGAGACCTGAGTTCAAATCCAACATCAGACACTTACTAGCTATGTGACCCTGGGCAAGTCACTTAACCTCTGTTTGCCTTAATCCACTGGAAAAGGAAATGGCAAACCATTCAGTATCTTTGTCAAGAAAACCCTATGGATAATAATAGAGTGCTATGGTCTACTGAGAGACAAAGAGTTGGGATGACTGAACAGCAACAAGAAAATCTAGGTCCAGTGACAATTTATTGACTTTGTGCCTATTATTTCCTCTACCACGCCCATGCCATTATCAAATTATTAGATCACATTTGACTTTATCTGGGGGTTAAGATATAAAAGTGAACAAAATGGACCAATTACAAATATTTGCCTTTGTTTTACTTATCAATGAAGGGAATCAATCTGATGCTAAAGCTGACTGCTTTAATGTTTGCTCATTATTGAACAAAGGTTTTTCTGATTTTCCTTTACATACATAACAAATGTGTTGTATAAATGAGCTTGAGCCAACCTTAAAAGATATTATGTCTAGTGTAGTGACTACCTATTCTTTATCTTCACAGAGGAAGTCTGTTTCAATCCCCAGGGGATGGGGAGTGAGGTTTGACATAATCTTTAAGGTAGGACTTCCTTATTTTAGGAATTTTGTGTTTTTAGAACATATTAGTGAAGAAAGCTGAGGCTTCTCCTTTCCCTGACATATTTAACAATGGGATAGTCTGGAATGGTTTATGCCTTCAGGTGAAAGATAAACTAGATTTCTTTTCCTCTACAAGCCTGTGATAAATTTACTAGTTTCAAACTTATATTCATACCTCTAAACATAGCACATAAATTTTTCTTATGAAGGAAAATTGAAATTTTTCCTAGTGAAAATATCTATCTTTCCAAAATCCAGGACAATTTTTGCTATAAAAATCTTAAAATTTTGTATGTTTAATCTGGCTTAATAGCCATAGTACAATTCATCATTTTTCATCAAATATCAGTACGGTAATAACACCTTTGTTAGAATCTGATATGAGAATATATTTGCATGGTCTGCCTATTCAAAACATTTGCCATGAAATATATGTGTAATATTTAATAGTATGAATATATAGTCATGTAATGTTATTCTTAACTGAAAGGGAATCCTTTCAAAGCCAAAGCTCATCCCATCAAATCTTCAGAGTTATGTAAGGATATCACTTAGCATTTATGCTTCATATTTTTAAACACAGTTACTCTGTTCAGATAGCCTAACATGCCATAACCAAAGCAATCTCTTCTTAATTTATGGTGAATCCCAATTTTAATCATGTCTTTCCCCCCCTGGACTGCATGCTAGTTATAAGTCACTCTAAAGACAGTTTTAAAATGTGAACAAATCTTATATGACACTATCACCATTCATTGTCTTAAATCAAAAGCATTCTTATATTTTTTCAGTGGGACCTAGGAAATTTGAGAATTTTAACAAGTACATGGCATGAAAAATTGCAGAAAACGCAACTCTTTTTTTGAAAGCAGAAATGCTGAGAAAAAATCAGCCACATTTGCCACCATGATCATTGAATACCTATATCAAGTTTGTTCAGAACACTTTAACTTAGCCTTTACAGCATTCTTGTAAAGTAGGCCACATTCTAAACACCAGGAAAAAGAAAGCATGTAACTTGGAGTAGTATGTTTGGTGCAAAATTAAGTTAATTTGGTGAATTGAATTGAGTTTGCAGGATAAATGAATTCCAGCTAACTAGCTCACCATATAGAGGTATTAAATGAAGTCATAAAAAGTGACAGAAATTTCAGAAAACCACTTTCATTCTCTTCTGTCATGCTTATTTATATTGTCTTTCCACTTATTTTGTTTTAATTATAATTTTCCTTCTGAACTCTAACAAAACATAGTTTCCATGTACACAGTAGAACAAAAAAAGATTGTACATAACACGACGAACCTACTACTCACTTTTAAAAAAAGGTACAACAAATCCCACATTTGACTTTCAAAACTGTCTTATTTGTCTGTGCTTCCTTCTGTTCTGTGTTTAAAAAAATGGTTTCAATGGCTCTCTTTTTTAAAAGGAATCATCATTATTAAAATATCCTGATTGTAACAACATTAAAAAAGAAAAAAAAACCTTGCAGGAAATACATATAGTTAATCAAAATTAATCCATATAGTAGCCTTGCCCCCCCCCCCCAATTTATTTCTCTTTTTTTCATTTTAAGTCCTTAACCTTTCTGTTAGAAGGTGGTAATATTTTGCAGACTCATTGCATTGGTAAAGACTTTTGTTGGTTTTTTTCAGAGTTTTTTTTTTATCTTTACAATGTTTTATCCTTGTCCTTTATCTCCACCACAATTTATTCAGCCATTCCCCAAATGATAATCACCTTTTTAGTTTCTAGTTCTTTTCTTTTTTCCCCTTCCCTTACTTTCTCTTCCCTTCCCCTCTGCTCAAATTCTCCTCTCCTTAACCTTCTCCTCACCTCCCTTACCCTCCCTTTCCTTTACCTTTTCTTCTCTTTCATATTTGTTTTGTTTGTGACTTTTCTCTCTCTATTTAAATCTGTTCCACTTCCCACCCCCATTTCCACTTGTTTCTCTACTGGTTTTGATGTATTCTATACTGAGTGTATGTGTGCCCTTTGCCCATTTCATATAAGAGCAAGCTTTGCTTAATGCCTGCCCACCCACTCTTTGTCCATGTTTGTATACTTTTAACTTACCCCAATTATAAGAAATACCAGTTTCTACTCCTTTTCTTCACTAGGATACTCTTTTTATCTTCCCTTTTCCCTCTTCAAACATTTAAAACAGAATCAATCCTTCCTTAGTTCCTCTGTTCATCTTACTTATTTCTCTCAGTACCCTTTGAAGATATTAGGATTGTAAAGTGACACTTCCCCTCCCCCTTTTTCAACTATTATAATATTAGAGTTACATCATCAAATAATTTCTTTCGATTGCTCAAATAAATTTATTTGTCTAGGGTTCTCTTGACTTTTGACTTTGTATTTCAAAATTCCTACTCAGCTCTGGTCTTTTCATAATAAAGGCTTTAAAATTCTTTAAATGCTTTTACAATTCTTTAAAAATTCATTTTTTTCCATTTAGGTTTATACTCAACTTTTCAGGATGAATTATTCTTGATTAGAATCCTATATATTTTGCTTTTAAAAATATTGTGTTCTCAGATCTCTCATTTATAGTATAATCTATCAGGTCTTATGTGATTCTGACTCTAGTTCTTAAGTATCCTAATTCCTTCTTTCTATATACTTGTAGTATTTTTTCTTTGACCCAAGAGCTATGGACTTTAGCTATGACATCTCTGAGACTTTTGTTTTGAGAGTTTCTTTCAGGAGGTAATTGGTGTATTCTTTCCATCTTTGCTGTGTTCTCTGATTCTAATAAATCTAGACACTTTTCATTATTTTCTTGAAATAAAATGTCCAGGTTTTTTTTCGATAATGTTTTTCAGGGAGTCCAATGATTCTTAAAATGTCTTGCTTTGACCTGCTTTCCAGATCAATTGCTTTGATATCAGATATCTTACAATTTCTTTTATTTCTTTCAACATTTTTATTTTTTCTAGTATTTGTTAGCTTCATTAATTTCTGTTTGGTCAATGCTAGTTTTCAGAGAGTCCTTCAATTGCATCATGTTAGCCATTTTTCTTCTAGGCTAGTTATTCTCCTTTCAATTTTTCTTCCAGAATTTTTTTAAAGTTTCTTATTTCATTTTTTGGTAAATATTCATGTAATCCTTCTGGAGAATCCATTTTTCCCATTTTCTGCTTGCACTCATTACAGTTAATCTCTCCTTATTTGGAGAAGTCACTAAGATTACAAAAACAATTTTTATACTGATCAGTGTCTTCGATTTACTCATCTATCCAGTTTTCATTCTTGAATTAGGGGTTTGTGCCAAGACCAGGTCCTGCTCCTGCTCTGTTTCTGGGTGAACTGGTTGACACTGCGTGGCTTTGCTGTGGGTAACCTGGATACCTGAAATGACCTTCAGCTCCTGTGGTCAGGTCCCTCTGAATTTTTGAGGTTTAGAACGGTAGCTATTCTGGGGCCTATGGCATCTGAGGGTCTAAGGACTTGGTTTCCCTGGACACTTGAGCACTGCCATGCCAAACTGATTTCTGCTATTTTGGGGTGGGGCTTTCAACATCCCCACTCTGGGGCTTTTTGACCACCCTAGGGCTTTGTGGGAGCCCTTCACTCTTGCTGTTTCTGGACCCAGAGCCCTGCTAGTCAAATGATTAAAGGGGCTGTGATCAGTACATATGAAATCAAAGATTTCAAATTACTGAAGTATTTTCATTACAATAAAGTAGTTAAAGCATATAGACATGTAAACAAGATACCCAATTTACTTAGTCCCAGTTCAGAAGAATTTTCTTCTAAGTATTTAAAGAAGCAGGATTGGCATCATCTTTGTTCTTTTAATGGTAATGACTATTAAATGCAATGACTCAAGCAGAGGGTCCCAGACTGTTTGGCACATTAGAAATGAAGATTATACTGCCTCATAAAAGTTATTATTAGCAGGGAGATGTAATATGTTACTTACACCAGTCAACGAGAAATGGAATGGACTCAGTTGTATTTTTAAAGAAACTGCCTCAAAGATAGCTACTACCAAGATAGGAATTCTTAACTTTTAAAGGTATAGTTCTGAGTTGTTTTAAAATTTTTTTTACTTGTTTTAAATGGTGCTTTGCACTGTGTTGCTATCTATAGACTTATGATTTACCTTAAAACTTAATGATAATATATCTTTATTCCGTAGATATCTCTGGAAAATATATAATGAATTCAAGGTAATTATCATGAAATACAGATAAGATTGAAGATCACCTAAAAATAGTATTGAGCTAATTTGATTAAAGCCATATATTATGGTATATCTTATTTCTTTGTTACCATTCATGATTTGACACTTGTGGAGTGAACGGTTGCTAATAAATGCGTTAGGAAGAATTTCCCTCCTGAGAGCAAATCTAGCTTAGCAAAGTGATATTTAATGTTTTCTATGATATTTATTTAACTAAAATGGCTGGTTAGATGTTAAACAGAACAGAGGTTAATGATCTTTGTTATTGGTATTATAAAAAATTAAAAAAGAATAAAATAGGGTTAATGATGTATGCCATTATTGTTATCATGGAGATTAAAAACATGCAGTTGTCGGCTACATTGAAAAAATGGGCACCAAGCTGTGAGTAATTAGCAAAATTATATTATCTTCTAACCTTATAATTAATTACTTTGTTTAGCTGTAGTATTTTTTTTAATTCTGGTCTTCAGTGAATTTGTGTAAATATAAAAATCTGTGCATAATTCTACATTAAAATGACAAAGCAAACTGGTTATCATTTTCCTCATTTGAGAAGAGACCCAATGGAACATGCAGTCAGTACCAAACACATTGAATGGCATACCATATGAATTCCAAATATAGCTAAAACTTGCAAAAGATTATTGTAAGGAAGGGTTAAGTGACTTTTGAGGCCTGCTAAACCTCCCCTATATTTCTGACTCTCCCTATCAGACTCAATAGTTCTATGACCTTCAATCTTAAATGCCATTTCTTATTCCAGTATTTCTTTGTCATGTGGATGTGGCTGTGGAGAATTAAAAAATATGACTTTAATCCACTTATTTCCTTCTTCAGAACTATATTATTTGTTGGGTCATTCTAGAAAAAAAGGAATTTTATGCATGTATCCATTAAATTTAATCCCCCAAAGTCCTCTTTTAAATACCTACTATGTATAAATCACAGCACTACATTAATAGGGACACAAAGACAGCCCTGTCCTTTGCCCCTAACAGATTTCTGTCTAACATACCCTATTTTAAATTATATTCCATTGAAGTGATTTTCTAATACTGGGGGTATTTTGGAGTTGACTCTGAGTGCTTGATAGCTTTGCCAGTTCAATGCAGGCTCTGGCAGGCCATACCAATCCAAAGGGCCTTCAGCTTAGCTAAGTTTGGAAGGTTTCACTGCCATATGGTTGGCCACCAGACAGAATATTTGTTGTTTTGATCTCTTGTGAGAGACTATGCTATATGCAGAGGATAGAGAGTCAGCCTCTGAATCAGGGAAGATCTGGAGTCAAGTCAAGTCTTACCTTTTGCATATACTGGCTGGGTGACCCTTCAACACTGGAGGCCTTCAAAAGAGTGCTGAATGACCATTTATTTGGAATGTTTCAGGAATGGGCTGGATTGTTTGAATTCTTAGTTCCCTTCCGTCTTCAAGATTCTAGTTAATGAACAAATAATTGTAAGATACTTAAGATGTAAAGTCTTATTTTAGGTTCTGTTAGAGAGACAATAAAAGAGAAAATATTATTGTTTCACTCAAGAAGCTTACATTCTCATTGGAGACACAAGATATATAACTGTGCCTCAGTTTCTTCATCTGTGATATTGGGGGAGGGGTAGACTCAATAGCCTCTAATAGCCTTTGACTCTAAATCTATGCCTCTATGTACGAGAAAATAAACCTTGTAATACAAAGTAGTCTAACAACATTGGCAAATTCCTAGTTGAGTCAATAAAAGCTATGAATATTCAACAACACTATTTTATAGATCATAGGACCATACACACATATGTGTGCATATATTCATACATATATGCATATATATACATATTCATATAATGAATTAACTGAAGTGAAGTGTCAATCTTCTTAGAGATTTTTGACAGTCCAAGAGTCTGATAGGAAAGAGGAATTTTGATTATCTCAGGAATTATACATAATGGAGATTATAAACATTAGAAAAATCACTTCCATAATGTAAATAAAACCAGCAATATAGTGAACTTTCTCAAGAACAGAGGTAAAAGAGGCTTGATGGTTTAAATAGTGCTTCACAATTTCATATGCAATTCCCGTCTTTTTTTTTCCATTGCATACAGAAATGTTCATGGCAATTGCTGTGTGTTAAGTACAGAATAACAAAAAATGGACAAAACTATTAAATATATAAAAATACAGTAAAAGAAGGAAATAGAGGTGCATCTTCAAATACAATTTGTTTTTTCCAGAACAATGGGTACCTCAATGGGGGGACATAATCTTTGAACAGCTAACAGCAGGATTCCTTATGACCTTTCACTGAGGGCAAATGAAAAAAGAGGGAGTGGATTGTATGTGTGTATGTCTGTGTGGGTGCTCTGTGCAATACCGTACCTGTTTGTGTTTCTTGAGATCCTGTCCTGATTAAGTGAGGCATAAGGAAGATAAGAACCAAAGCGATATATCATCTGCCTACTACCCTCAGTTAGTCAGTGGACAGAAGTGTATCAATATAGCTGGGAGCATCATCAGGATTCTGAGCATGTAGAGGGCAGACAGGCATGAGATGTGAGCATGTTAATTGTCCTCTTCCAAAGGTCAGTCTGCTTCAGTGGTGGTGTGAGTCTGGATCCAGGGATGTTCCCTAAACATCTTCAGTTCACTTGTTCTGATGTCACCAGTGGAATCTCATAATCTATGGTGACATTGGAAGATTTCAATAAAATTACAGCAGAATTTTTGGCAGAAGGAAAGAGATTTTTGCTCCATTCCTATAGAAACAAATCTTCTAAGAAGGCTGACATTTCTTTGTTCTATTTTAGTTTTAGTCTTTTTGCACCCCCCCCTTCCTGTAACCACCCATAGGCATTTGTTTATTGTTTTGCTTTTCAAAAGAAAAGCTCTTCCTTTGGAAAAATAAACTGCAGCATTCAGGAAATTTCTTATAGAGAGCTCCAGGCAATATTGGCTGTATAATTGGTGTTTGGAAAAGAGAATGGTTCACCACTGATGTACAATTCTCTGTTGGAGAGTCAACAAATTCAATCCAATTCAATAAACATTTATTAAGCAGCTACTATTTGCAAGACACTCTGCTAGGTGCTGGAGATACACAAATAAAAATAAACGCAGTCTACGCCGTCTAGGAATAGAGTCTAATGGATGGGGGTGGGGTGGGGAAGGTAGCAAGCAAGTATAACCCGAGGCAGAATAGAAAGGCAAAGGAGACCTCTGGAAAAAAGTGGTATTAAAAAAAACTCTTGAGGAGGTAGAAAACTAGCTTTTAGCTGGAGTGGTCATGGGAAACTTTGTGGAAGGGGTAGCATTTGAACTGTACCATGAAAGAAGGAAAGGCCTTCAATAGCAGAAATGTGGAGGGGAATTCCTTCTAGGAATGGGAAATTACTTGTATGACTACACAAAAATGTAAAACAAAGTTGGGGAATAGCTAGTGGACTCATTTGTTAGGAACATAGATTTTGGAGGATCTTAAATGCCAGAGTAAAGAGTTTATATTGTTTTATTTTGTAGCTGATAGGGGACAATTGAAGGGTTTTAAAATGAAGGGTTACTAGATCAGACATGCCTCGGGAAGATTAATTTGTTATTTACATGGAGGATGGACTGGAAGGAGGAAGAGACTGGCATTAATGAGGCCTATTAAGAGGCTACCGTAACAGTAAGAGTGATAGACGATGAGGGCTCAAGTTAAGGAGGTGATCATATGAATGGAGTGGAAGGAACAGATGCAAGATATATTGTGGAATTGGAATGGACATAGCTGAAAGGTAGGGATGTATAGTCTCATTTCTTCCTTGAAATTAAGGTGCCAGTGGAATATTCAAATGGAGATGTCCAATAAAGGTAGGGCCAGGACTCAAGCTATATATAGCTAGACTTCCTTTCTTATCCTCATTCTAATACATACACACATCTATACATACATGTGTGTGTGTATGTGTGAAACTAGTCCTCATTTCTTTCTTGAGTTCTAGCCCTACCTTTTCTGCTTTCTCTTGGACATCTCCACTTGAATATTCCAAGGGCACCTTAATTTCAACCTATCCAAAACTGAACTTCTCATCTCTCCCCACATTTTCTCTTTTCTTTCCATATTTCCAATTGAAATTGATGGTCTCAGCATCATCACAGTCACAGGGCATCAAAATCATGTAGTCATCTTTGAATCTTGCCTTTTCCTCACACCTGTCCCTCTTCTTTATTCATATGATCACTTCGCTAACTTAAATCCTTATCATCTATTATTCATACTATTATAATAGCCTCTTAATAGGTCTCCCTAATGCAAGTCTCTCCCTCCATCCAGTCCATCCTCCATGTAAATGTCAAACTAATCTTCCCAATGCATGTCTGACCATGTAACTCCTTATTTTAAAAGCCTTTAGTTTTACCGTATTGCCTATAGAAGTAAATAATACAAATTCTTTAGCCTGGCATTTAGATCCTCCAAAATCTATCTCCATTCTACCTTTCTAGACTTATTTCACATTGATCCCTTTCATGAATGCTCTGTTCCTGCCAAATGGGCCCACTAGCTGTTCCCCAACTTTGTTTTGCATTTTTATACATTCATACAAGTCATTTCACATTCTTAGAGGGAATTCTCCCCATATTTGCTTGTTAGAGTCCTTTTCTCCTTTCATGGTACACACCATGAAGAGTGCAATCGCTTTCACAAAGTTTTCCAGGACCACTACAACTAAAAGCTAGCTTTTTACTTCCTTAAAAGTTTTTTAAACAATATTTTGTCTACAGATTTCCTTTGCCATTATGTTCTACCTCATGTCATGCTTCCTTGCTACCTTTCTATCCTTTCCCCATTAGACTATTTCTAGAAGGCACAGACTGTGTGGTTTATTTTTATTTGTGCATCTCTAGCACCTATCAGAATGCATTGCAAATAGTAGCTGCAAAATAAATGTTATTGAATTAAATTTGTTCACTCTTAAACAGGGAATTCTAACTAACCAGCTAAGCCAAAGCTCTTTCCATTGGGCCACAGTGCCCATTAAGAAGGAGTGCAATGATTTGGCTCAGGGATTCTTAGCTTTACTGTGTATGTTTTGGACCACTTCTCTGAATAATATTTTAAATGCATAAAATAAATTACATAAAAATACAAAAGAAACTAAATATGTAAAATAAAGTTACCATTTTTTTTTTAAGTTCACAAACTCCAGGTTAAGAAAACATGGTTTAAATGCCTTCCTTATGAAGCAAGAGATCCAAGGTTCAAATCACAGCTAGGTCATCCCTGACTTCTTTCTCCTTTATACTGTTACTGATGCTAACTAATATCATAAGAATATTAGAACAATATTTCCATGCATATTACTGCTGAATACAGTCATACACCTCATGTATAGACAAGTAGTAAGAAATGATGAAAGCCTTTTGAACTCAGAGTTAATACTTTTCCAAGAGAACATTTGACATTCAAAGCAGTAAGAAATTTAAAGAATTCTCATTAACCACTATAGAATATCTACTGTATATCAAAAGTCTTCTAGAAGCATTTCAATACTGTTTTCTATCCTTGGTTACTTAAAATAATTCGCTTGAAGGTATTTTATTCTGTAAGAAGCCATATTTCCATAGGTAGGCATACCAGATTGAATATTATCCATTCAATATGGCACCCTTGTATTTAGTGATGTTTATAAAGTAGTTAAGATCTAATTCATTGAAACAGTTAACAGAACTCTGAATTAAGAACAAATAAATTTTTTATGGGTTGGCATTTTATTGTAAAAAAAAAATCATTACGTAGGGTAGATTCAAGTTGGTGGATTAGGGGAAGCCACCCAGCTGAACTCTCCCAACATCCCCCTCCAACACCTTTAAAAATGCTTCAAGTCAACTTTTGGAGTAGCAGAGCCAACAAGAGGTCAGGGTCAGACATTTTTCTGGCCTAAAAATACTTAAGGGGTTGTCAGGCAAAATTCACGACATGGAGGTAGAGACCTGTCTAGAGTTCACACATGCAGCAATGAACATAGCAGCAGTAGCAGTAGTAGCAGCAACAGCTTTGGGAGGTCTCAGTCAAAAGATGGTAAGGGGTTCACACGATTGGTGTAAAGAGATTATAGGGGCCCCTTTGCTGGCACTGAGTAGAATTGGCACTGATTGGCAACTCTATTGCCCATATGCAATTTTGGTTGCAGTTCCAGGCAGAGAGAACTACTGGTGGTCAGTCACAAGGGAGCAAGGGCCCTGGTAAGAACTGCAAGACAAAGAGGAATGCTCCTGGCTAAAGACTAGAGCTCAACAGGGCAGTGAGCACACCTATCCCTGGATCACACCACTTTGGAAGCACTGAAAACTTATCGACCACCAGAACTAATTCTGAAAATAGCAGCACAAAAAAGCCTGAAGTTTGGGACTGTGCCTCCCACCCACCAGGTAAGCAAAGTCCAGTTTTAACATAAAATTTAAAGTCAAGAAATAGGCTGGGAAAAGCAAGCAAACAACAATAAAAAAGCAATTGACCACAAAAAGCTTCTGTGGTGGTAGGGAAGACCAGGACAAAAACTTAGAAGACAACAATGTGAAAACAGCTATTAAAAAGCCTCAAAGAAAAGTGCTAACCAGGCCAAAGTCCAACAAGAATTCCTGGAAGAGTTAAAAAAAAAGATAAGCCTGATAGAGGAAAAATTGGGAAAAGAAGTGAGAGTGATGCAAGAGAATTATTAAAAGAAAATTAACAGTTTGGTGAAAGAAGCACAAAAATAATAAAAAAAACTTTAAAAACATATTTGGTCGAATGGTGAAAGAGAAACAAAAACTCAATGAAGAAAAGAACAAAAAAAGCAGAATAGGCCAAATGGTATTTAAAAAAGCACAAAATCTCACTGAAGAAAATAATTTCCTAAAAATCAGAACTGAGCAAGTGGAAGCTAACGACTCCATGAGACATCAAGAAATAAACAAACAAACAAACAAACAACAACAACAACAACAAAAACAAAGTCAAAAGAATGAAAAAAGAAGAAAAGTGAAATATATCATCAGAAAAACAACTAACCTGGAAAATAGATCAAGGAGAGATAATTCTTAGACTACCTGAAAGTCATTATTAAAGAAAGAGCCTAGACACCATATTTCAAGAACTTATCAGAGAAAACCACTCTGATATTTTATATTCAGAGGGTAAATAGAAATTAAAAGAATACACTGATCACCTGGAAAAGAGAAGTAGAATGGATCAAAATTTCTCACATAAAAGAGGTGCACAGAGAAGGGGGAAATAGGTGTGGGGCTGGGCAATGCTTGGACCTTGCTCTTATTAGAATTTGTTCAAAGAGGAAAGAATATATATGCAAATTCAGTTGCATGTAGCAATGTAACTTACCAAATACAGAAATAGGAGGGGAAGGGGAAAAGATATATAAGGGTTTGGGAGGATAAGAGTGAGGGTGGGTTAAGGGAGGCATTGGTCAGAAGCAAAACAGACTTTTGAGGAGGACAGGGTAAAAAGAAAGAAAGAAGGATACATGGAAGAAAATAGGACAGAGGAAAATACACAGTAATCATAATTGTGAATGTGAATGGGTTGCACTAACCCATAAAACAGAAGCAGATAGCAGAATGGATTAAAAATCAGAATCCAACAATATGTTGTGTACGAGAGGCACAGTTGAAATAGAAATACATATACAGTTAAAATAAAGGATTGGAACAGAATCAAATATGCTGCAGCTGAAGTAAAAAATAAAGGCAGGGGCAACAATCATGATCTCATACAAAGTATAAAAGCAAAAATAGATGCAATTAAAAGATAACCCTTACATTTTTCAAAAAGGTAGCATAGATAATGAACTAATATTAGGAAGTTTTATAGTAAAATTCTCTGAGAAAGGCCTCATTTCTCAAATATGTACTGAGTATCTGAGTCAAACTTATAAAAATAAGGACCATTTCCAATTGATAAATGGTCAGATGATATGAAGAGACAGTTTTCAGAAGAAAAAATCAAAACTATCCATAGTCATGAAAAAACCACTATTGATTAGAGATAGGTGAATTAAAATAATTATGAAGTATTGCCTCACACCTATCAGAAGTGACAAATGCTGGAGAGGATGAGGGAAAAGTAGGTACAGTAATGAAGTGCTGGTAGATTAGTGAACTGATCCAACCATTCTAGAGAACAATTCAGAACTGTGCCCAAAAGGCTTCAAAATTGTACATACCCTTTGACCCAGCAATACAGCTCCTAGATCTCAAACGTAAAGAGATCAAAGAAAAAAGGAAAGGACTTATTTGTACAAAAATATTTATAGCAGCTCTTTCTGTGGAATTGAAAATCAAGGGGATGATCATCAATTGAGGAATGGCTAAACAAAGTGTGGCATATGGTTGGGATGGAATATTATTGTGCTATAAGAAATGATGAGAAAAATGAATAAGAAATGATCAGAAAAACAAAACAAAACAAAACATGGCAAGATCTATATGAACTGGTGCAAAGTAAAATGAAAAACAAAACAGGAGACCATCGTGCACAGTAATAGCAAAACTGTAATGATAATCAACTGTGAAAGACTTGTGAAAGAACTCTGAATGCAAATTGAAATATAATTTTCTCATTTTATTTTCCTTGGTTTAAAAAATATGGCTAATATGGAAATATGTTTTGCATGATTTCACATATATAATTGATATCATGTTGTTTGTTTTCTCAGTGGGTGGGGGAGGAGATACGAAGGAGGAAGAGAATATGGAACTCAAAATTTAAAAAGAAAAGAATACTAAAATAAATGAGACTTTTAAAGAGAAAAAAAGGAAAAAAAATCATTATTTTAAAAAATTAGTGAAAATTCTAGAGACTTTTAGGGGCAATAGGTAAAAAAATATGTGAGTGGAAGAAACTGAGAAATAGTGAGCTGATTATATCTTCAACATAGACCTCTGTGCTAAGTGAACTTCTGTCTTTTCTAAACACGAATAAGATGTAGCTAGTCCTTGAATCTCTCTGTAAGAAACCTGAAACCTGCTAAATGTGATACTATAGTTTCTAAAGCAGTTGATGACATTTCTCTAGAAAATTATTTGTTTTCTTAATGCTTAATGTAGCATTTTTTAAATGTGGTTTGTGAGTGTGTGTGTGTGTGTGTGTGTGTGTTTTATATCTTTAGATACCTGTAGTCTGATGAAGCCTGTAGGTCCCCTCTCAGAAGGTTTTTAAATAATATAAGAAAATGCTACAGGTTAGTGAATATAAATATAGTTTTTCTCAACCTGGAAAGACTCATATGAACTGATGCTGAGTGAAATGAGAACCAGGAGAACATTGTACACAATACCAGCCACATTGTGCGATGACTAACTTTCATAGATTTGACTCTTCTTAGCAATGTAAGGAACCAAGACAACTCCAAAAGACCATGATGGGAAATGCTATCCACATCCAGAGAAGGAACTTTGGAGTCTGAAAGCAGATAGAAGCATACTATTTGCTCTCCTTTTCTTTTGTTGTTTTGTTTTGTTTCTTCTTTCTCATGGTTGCACCCGTTAGTTCTAATTGCTCCTTACATGATGACTAATGTGAAAAAATGTTTGATATGAATGCATAAGTAGAGCCTACATCAAATTGCATGCTGTCTTGGGAAGGGGGGAGGAGAAAGAGGGGGAGAAAATTTAAAACTGAAAGTCTTATAGAAGTGAATGTTGAAAACTTAAAATTAGTTAATTATAAAAAAAAAATATAGCTTTTCCCATCCAAGTTTACAGCCTCCCTGAAATCTATCCACAGAAACCTGGGTGGGGCCATGGCTCTGTGGGACCTCAGTTAAATACCATTGCCTTAAAGGAAGGTTTAGAATTTTACAATAGGGATCAGATGGAATCAGTAATATTCAAGCATGGGAAAGAAGAGTGACTTAGAGAACCTTATTCAGATCACTTCACAAGTAGTTTTCAGACTGTTAAGCTTCAAAAACATAATTCATTAAATCTGTATTGCCTCCTCTTCCTTATTTTCCAATGATACCCCCTTTGTTAGGTCATAGACACAAGTATGCATGCTTATTTTCACTGCCATGTTAGCTGATGACATTTATGATGATTGTATAGTTCAGGAATAGTCATATTTCCATCCACTAGAACAAAAACAACCATGTTGATGAAAATTTGAAAGTTCAGGGACATCAGCTGCTTATTTTGCTGCAGGATGGTAAAGCGTTAGGAATGAAATCTTTCAAGCCAAAGATTTATTTTTTTATCATACATTCAAAAGCTATGGCTGTTAGGGCTTATTCTTTTTGTTTGTTTTCTTGTCTTTCATTATCGGTGATCATCTTAACAATCTTTTACCGTTTATACTAGAGGTTCAGCATTAAATGTCAGATAACTCATTTCATATGACACATGTCAGCAGCTGCAATGTTATAGCTCTTTAATTTCTTCAATGAAATATATTGTCAACAGGAAATACTTCTAGTCTGGATTACTATTTTTTCAGCATCATACCTGCTGCGGTGAGTATGATTAGAGGTAGAAATTATCATCCTGGATTATTCTCAATAAGCAATGATTGTGGCTCTTGTATGATTTAGAATTCAGTACTGAATTTATCTATTGACTGTCTGACCTTCCCTATAACTTCTCAAACCAAACATTACACATCAATTAATTCCAACTGTTGAGGTTTGGGGTTGAGGGGTGCTCGAGACCCCAAAATACCGACATACCAGGTTCTGCTGAATGAATTCGACTCAAGCCTTCTCAGCCAAAGAGAAAAACAAAGTTTATTAAAGATTCACCATATTTGTAGACTCTTAGGGAGCCTGAGCATTTGTGATGCTAATACCAGTGGGCCAGATTAACCTGAGTTGAGCTAGATTGAATCTGAGCACCTTCATGAAGGCAAGATGGAGTTTATATACAGAAAGATTGTGGGAGGGATCTAGGGTGGCGAGTAGTCTGGGTTGAGGGGAGGAGGGGTTAAGGCAGATTGGGGTGACTGGGATGAGGTCAGACTCCAGGGTCGGAAATAACTGATGGCTACCTGGAGATGACAGACAATAGAGGTCTAGGGTAACAGACTTGGGTTTTTATTTATTTAAGGGTGGGAAACAGCCAGAAGACAATTTGGAAGTAACCAGACAATGGAAGGCTAAGCTAAGCTATTTGGCCAGATCAAGTGGGAAGATTCAGGCTGGCGTTCAAGGGGGTTCCCACAGTCTAGACCCCATTACAATGATTTTTAATACTTTATTGTTAAGTTAAACGTTTTTTAACCTAAAGGATTTTATGTCCATGTTTTCCTCTTTTCTTTAAATGCGAAAAAGGGAAAGCAACCTCAATTGTCAATAGTATGTATGCTGAAAAGGTACTGATATCTAATTCAACACTAAGCAAAATTAGAATATTAAATTTTGAAACAGACTTTCCCCCAACTCAATTAGGTTTATAAACCTTGATTGAATATTCAAATTTTCAAAATATATCTTCACTGATTCTTTAAGTATATGCATAAATATAATTAATATTTAAATATGCATACTTTAATTAATGCTCATTTTTATTCATATATAGCTTTTTATATATCATTTAGGATAGTTGCTTTTGATGCCAGTGTCTACATCTCTAACTGGTATGTATACTGGGAGGAAAAAAAACTTATTTGACCTTATATAGTACAAATGCTGGGATTGAAATTAATATTATTATTTAACTATGCAAATAAAAATGAGTTGATGAAATTCATGGTTCTCACCAAGATGAATTTGATCTAGGGTATCCATATATAAAGAAATGCCCCAAATCAGCACATGATTCCTAAGTATACTCCAGTGGCGTATTACTCTTGGGAAGGAGATAAAATTTGGGTACAAAAAATAGTGCAGTCATTTTAAAACTGAGAATTCAAGGATACCATATTATTTTGTTGTTCTAAGGCATAAAAAATATTTTACATTTTGGGAATTCTGAAATAAATGAATGGGTTGAATGAGAACCGAGAAGGCAAAATGGACCAACGTGATCTGAAAAGGATGAGAGCCAATGAAAAGTTAGTCAAATGATAGATGACTTCATTAAAAAAAAATGTCTAGCTGCCTGTTCTCTGTTCACTAAAGAAGTGTTTTTAATTATCAGTAGGATGTAAGAACACTTTGGGAAAAATAAAATTAAGAAATTATTTTTGAGCACTAGCCATTGAACAATATTTCGAGGAGAAAAGAAATTGATAGTCTCATTACAAAGAGAAATCATAGATGTGATAACTATGAACTTCAGAGAAAAAATTGTCTTGTTTTTCTTCTTCTCCAATGCCTATAGGATATGACATAGTTACTGTTGTTCGATCATGTCTGACTCTTCATGACCACATCTGGAATTTTCTTGGCGAAGACACTGGAGTGGTTTACCATTTCCTTCTCCAGCTCATTTTACAGATGAGAGACTGAGGCAAATAAGGCTAAGTGACTTGCCCAAGATCACACAGCTAGTGTCAAACTAGACTTGAACTTAGGAAAAGGAGTCCAGGCCTGGCTTGCTATCTGCTGTGTCACCTTGCTGCCCTTGCACATAGTAGGTGCTTTATAAATTCTTGCTGAATAATTGACTGACAAGTTAAATAAAAACATAAAACAATAGTAGAAGGGATTTCATAAAATTTAGATGACAAGGCCTGATTCTGGGGTATAAAGAATTGATGTCATGGCGAATTCATTGAGATTGATAACAGTCAGTACTTTAGATGTGGTTTTAAGGATCATAAGTACAAATGGTTTAGCTATTCTTGCTGAATGATTGGTTTCACTAATAGGCCAGTTCAGTTGAATTGGTTGCATATGGAAATATTATTTTAGAGTTAAGGGAATTTGGCTGGATTTTGTATTTTTTTTCACCAGAAATAGCACAATGAAGAAAAAAGATTATATAAAATTTGATGCCAACTTGAATTGGCAACACAGGCCTTCACCTCAAAGAATTTTCTTTCTAACTTTAAATGATTTTTTTTGCGTCTCTGAATCTGATACATATGGTAGGCATTCAACTTGTATGAAAAGGTACCAAGTAAAATTGTCTGTGAAATTATGTAGTTGAATATGCCACATTTTTAATGTGGCAGTCACTAGTTATAAGACTAATAGCTATTAGAGTTATTTTCCTGTGCTTTTTATATTTCAAAGACATTAGCTATTGGTGTACCATACATCTTTAGCAATGTCAAAAGGATATGTGTGATTTAGAAGAGGGTTGTGCCCTACTGCTTATGATTTCCATGTATTATGCTGTTGACTACCTGAGACAATAAGAAAATTCATAGCTTGGTTCTTCATTGAAATTCTTTTCCTTTTCCAATGACAAGACTTTTATTTTACTACACAACTACCTCCCTGATTGTTTGGGTCTTAGATCATAGATCTTATTTAAATTCTGATTAATCCATATTTTGCAGAGATGATTATCCTCAAGCTAAATTATTTTCTAAATTAGCAAGTGTAAAATTTACAGTAATTTTTGAGGATAACAGAACTTACTAATTAGTTTTCTTACTAGTTAGTTTTCTATATCTTCATTTTATGTCTCTTTATTTTCTTCCCCAGCTTATAGATCTTTTGTTAAGTGTTGGTGATTATATATCAATACTACCATATTTTGTTTATGCACATCATTAGTGAAAACTAAAACTGTATATTAAACACTGCAAGTTTTGAGCCCCTTGAATTTTATTAGATTTGAATTAGATTTTAGTTACATTAAACATATGTTTGGAACTTCCAAATCTACTTTCTCTAAGAAACATTAGTGGGAAAATTGTAATGCCACTGACAATTTAGACAAAATCCTGTGTTCTTTTTGCTAAACATGCGGTCTTTGACCTTAATGGATTTTTTTCTTTTTGCAAAGATAGGGTTTTTATTTTTTTAATATTAGCTACATGAAATTGTTTTGAGACATTGGATGATAAGCTACTTAAATTCCATGTCATTACCTATCAACCAAATTATTTACAAAATAAACAAGTACAGTATTTATTCACTACATTAATAGTATACATATTTATTATTGATTCAGATGTATCAATTGTATATGCTTTTTAAAAGATTAAAGTATTTATTATTTAGTAAAAAGAAATATTTCAGCAGACTATTTGGCCCTGAAAATCCTTATAGTTAAAAAAATGCTAGATTGAAAGCAACCAAAAATGTACTCCATGATTAAAAAATGGATAAAGAAGTATATGTGTAATTATACTAAAAAGTGGAAAATTTTGTCTGCATGTGTTAATTACCTATTTTCAGAGGCATTCAATAGAAAAAATGCTCACAGTAATGAAATACTAATCTGTGTCTGGATTTTTTAAGGTGTAGTTTTAAAATGAGGGTCACAACAAGGTGAAGACAGTCAGTAATACGCTGGTTGACCCTTCACAGGAATTCCAGATAAAACCCCAGAAGTTGAGTCAGAGATAATCACAAGATCTGGAATTTACAATAACAAACCCTCCATATATCTACCTGTCAGACTTCTTCCTCTTAGGGAGGGACAAAAGGTCATTAAAATGGCAGTTTTCCATGAAAACCTTTTTTCCCCTTTTTTTAGGGGTAGTATACAATGTAGGATGAATTAAATAGAGATATGAAACTCTTAATATTAGCTAAATTCCTTCCAAATAAACTTAAGGTCCAGAGAATATGTAGAAATATTTAAAAAACTGAAGGAGGAAAGGAGTAATATAAAATAAATTTGAATAAAAATGGGACATTCTTAGGGGAAAAATGAGAAAGTTTCACAAAGTGAAATTGCTGAGAAACATGTAATCTTTAAAGAAATGGGAAAAAAAGTTCACATGAGCTATTTATATGCCTACCTGACAAAATATAATGTACTGTGTTAAAATATATCCATTCTCAATATGATTTTCTCCATTTTAAGTGGACAGTTGTATAAGCTTATCTCACAAAACAACAAAAAAGCAAATATCTTTGGTTTAAATTTCCTTCATACATATAAGGAGCCATTGTAAATGCTGACAATCATTGTTAAAATTACCCAAGTATTACTGGAAATATAGCTATTAACCATTTTCTGTAGTTGACAATGTGAAGCAATCAAGAGCAGGAAAAAAGGTATGAGAAATATCTTTATTCTTTTCAAGGTTCTGTTTGGTCCCATTCATTATATAATCATACCTTAAGTAGCACATTAATTGCCCTTCAAGTTATGGGAGCCACTCCAACTGAGATTTAGAGAAGTAATTCTACTTTCTTGTTTTCTCAACCTTTAGGTTCATAAGGCAAAAGAATCTAGGGCATTACCTTTGTTTTCATGAAGTTTGGCACAGATATAAATCTTGGATTGAGAAGACTTTGTCTGAGCTCTTTAAATTAATGTGCTCTAGTAGTTTGCAATGTTTTTATTTCACTTATGAAAAAAAATATGCTTCCTTCAGCCTCTAATTTAAACTTTACAAAGTTCCAGAGCTTTTAACCAAAAATCGAATAGTCTAGAAGAAAATTGCTTGAAATATTTTCAGAAAGATAAGAGTTTCAATCATGTTGGAATGTTTTTCTTTTAAAATTATGTGTATGTTTGTGTGTATATACATATGTACATATGTGTATGTATGTATACACTCATATTTTACATGTATATAATCACACACACATACGTACATATGTATTTGTTATTAAGATGCTTACACTTCCCCCAATAAATTAGCTATATCATCCAGGAACATGCCATATCTACCTTAAAAGCTTCAACAACTGTTTTGCTAAAGAGAAAAATGGAATAAAAATATATTTTCATATCCTGGTATATCCTGGAAAAGGGAGATAAAGTAAATAAGTGACCTATGTTTTCAGACATGACAAAGTAAAGTATCCAGATTGCTTTCTACTGTGGTCTTATACTACCTGGTCTCCATGTTCAATAGTCTTGGAATGCTCCCATTCACAGATTTAGAGCTGAAAGGGGCCTCAGAGGTCTTCTAGTACAACCCCCCTCATTTTACTGATAAAGAAACTAAGGCCCAGAAAAGTTAGGTAACTTGCCTAGTTCTTTTGATGCTAATTCTCACACCCTCTCCACCATACCATGAGGTCTTATTCTTTTGGGAACAGGAATGATCTATCAAAAACAAATAAGATGCAGTAAACATACTGAAGTTGAATGCAGGGAACATGAATTCCTCATCTTCATAGAAATTCCTCTCAACACAGAGCACAATGCCTTATTCATAGTAGGTTCTCAAAATATCCATTGAATTGAATTGCATTAACCATTTACAATAAAATAATAATTGCAAACCTGGCCACCGAGAATTTTTGTTAATTTCAAGAGAGGGTACCTATGAAGAAGAGATTTTCTGAGTGAATATATTGTGCAAACTAGCTGCTAATCAAATGATTTTAAGCCAATTAGGACAACAAATCTTTATATGCCTTTGAAGAAGTTATCACATAGAAAACAATTATGATACTGTTTATATTAATTTTGAAAGGCTAATAATTGAAACAGTGATGGTCTCTTTTTTTGTGACAGTCTCTTTCTCTTCAGCCTAAAGATCCCTCAGTTCTGACTGTAAAATGGAACTCTTCTCCCTGAGAGTTGTTCACTGAGTTCTCTCAGGCACAAGATTACAGTTCTTTAAAAAAATTCTATAATTCAGGCTTCCCCTTAATTCAAATTGGCCTTCTTCTCCTTAAACTGAATTAGATTTTCCTGAAAGTTTTAAGCAGAAAACATGGGGATCACCAAACAAATATTATTTTTCATAAACAGTTGGCACCTAAATTACCACTTTAAAATTTATGACTCTGGCACTGAAAAAAAATGCTTACGTTTCCAATAAGAACTGGAGGAAGCCCCTAATAATAGAATCGTATTTCTGCCTCCTCTCTCTCACTTTTTTTTAAAATAAAGGATTTCCATCCTTTCAGTTTATGTCCTTGCTACGACCAATATGAGCAACTTAATTTTATTCTTCTCAACAATCTTCATTAATATGTGCATATACTCTCTTCCTCACCCATTTATGGTGGCTCTTAAATTGTTGATTTGGCTGCATTTTTTCTACATTAAAATGTGAACTATAGTCAATGTAAACTTCTTGAGGGTACAGAGTATCTTATTTTTTTTTGTCTTTATATCTTCAGTTTCTAAGTCAGTATGTGTATGTAGTAGGCTCTTGGTAAATGCTTATTAAATTTAATTGAATTCAGTCATCATGTTGCTATTGTGTGGACCCTGTATAAACTAAAGTACTGTTTCGCTATCCTCATTTTGAGTTCAGTTTAGAAAATTCTGGTACTGCTTATATTTTTATAAGCACATAATATATTCTTCTCTGGATGATCACTTTTTTCCTCCTTAAAAACTTTTATTTTTTGCCAAAAACACTTTTTGAGTTATCAGGTGTTTTCAGACTCTTCATATCCTTTTGCAAAACTCACGCTTGAGGGAAGTTTTTTTTCTCTCTCCTAAGCCATTCTTATTTCTTATAAGTATATTTCAAAATTTCACATGGTTTACTTCATTCATTCAACATTTTGCTTTGTGCCAAGCACTGTGCTAGCTGCCATGGATATGAACACAACAAATAAAAAGCTTCCTCTCCAAAAGCTTTATATTTTACTGGTTTCTGTTATCTGTTCTTTGCTCAACCTGTATATTTTTTAATGCCATGCTCCTCTTGGACTACCTTCTTGGGTACTATATGGTAGGTCTTTTCTAAAAGAGATCAAATTTGTTTCAGTATGTACTCATTTATTTCTATTTTCTGGAATTTTGTACATTTGATTGCCTATTTCTATGTTGCACCTGAAGCATCTATCTTTTGAATGTAATTTTTAGATAAATTTAGGGGACCCCAGTTTGTCTGAGATATATATATACACATATATATATACACACATATATATGTGTGTGTATATATATATATGTATATATATATATGTGTGTGTGTGTGTGTGTGTGTGTGTGTGTGTGTGTGTGCTACTTCTCATTGGTATTCTATTAAAATGTATTGTCATATTCAGAGAGTTATAGCTATGGCTTAAATCTACATAGTTCTTTATTGTTTACAAAGTGCTTTGGTAGTTTATCCCATTTTATCAGTCAGAATTCCTACATTCTTGGTGATTTACCAAATATTCTTAATTGTTGGTTTTGGCACTAAAAGGAAGCCTAGACGTTACCTGGTGCAACCTTCTCATCTTAGAGATGAGAAGATGGGACTAGAGAAAGTAAATAACTTGTCCAATGATACCTAGTTAGTGGTAGAATGAACACTAGAATCTAGGTCTCCTGATTCCCACTTCAGTGCTCATTCATTTACTTATCCAAGTAACATTTATTAAGTTCCTATGGTGTACAGAACATTTTGTTACATACTAAGGCAGATTTAAAACTAAGATTAGATGCAGTCCCTGCCTTCATGGAGTTTACAGTCTGGGTTTGAGGGGGAAGGGACACAAGCACACAAATACAAGGTTCTATCTACCCTACTGATTTGGCTATTATTAATAGTTAAATACAGGACTGAGGAAAATCACCCTATGTTCTTGCCTTTCTCATACCCTTGGGCATTTTTATAAAGAATGTCAGTATCAATCTAGAAGGGAGAAAGAAAGCATTATAAAGTAGGCTGAAAAGTTTGAGTAGAAAGGGAAAGGGCAGATCCACTAGATTTGTTTTAATAACACTAGCTGGAAAAAGAGGAGATAATGAGTCAATTTATATATGTATATATATATATATATATATATATATGTATGTATGTATATATGACACAAGGTTTTAAAAATTAATTAATGTTCTTTTATTCCTTCATGTATCTATACCTATCTACTTATCTATTTATTTGTTCATTAGTTCATTCATTTATCCATCCATTCATTTATTTGTTTTTGTTGCTGTTGTCGTTTGTTTGTTTATTCATTTGTATTGGCAAATAGGTGGTGAAGAGGACAGAGTTCTAGGTCTGAAGCCAGGAATATCTGAGTTCAAATCTAGCCTCAGACATCTGTGTGACTTTGGATAAGTCACTTCACTTCTGTGTGCCTTGGTTTCCTCAGCTGTAAATTACGGTTGTCGTGAGGCTCATATGGGATAATATTTATAAAGTACTAAGCACAGAGTTGGCACTATATAAATGCTTATTTGTATTTTCATTATTATTTAGCAGTAGCTAACCATTAGCACTTTGCCTTTGATCAGCCACCTCCCCAAGTCACCACAAGCTTCCAATAGTCAGGGATGTGCTAAAGTGGACGATAGAACAAGGCAGTCATTCTGATTCAGTATGGTCCTGGTATTGGCATTCCTCTGGTTAAGGTCTATCCCTATAACACATTAGTGCATATCGATGACCCTGGATTCTTTAAAGCCATTCTGGTAAAGCAGATTCTGGCAGGTCTCAACAAGACAGAAAGGCTTTGATTCCTGTCCTAATGGTGGTTCACATGCCTGTCAGCCGATGACTGATCTAGCTGAATTCATGGTGAGTCATCCAGGTTGGTTTTATTCTGACAGTTTCTTGACAACAGCTCTTACAGGGTTGTAGAGAGGTTTGAATTTGTGTCAGTGGAGGAAATACCTCTCATTGATGAAATCACAGATCCTGGAAGATGTGTGGGATTAGATAGGTCTCCTTTTAGCTTACTCCATTCCTTGGTTGATTACAGAAGTTGCCTGGTGTTATTATTTTTATTTTTGTGTGAAATATTGCCAAACCAAAGACAGAAATTGCAAATTCTTTTTTATGCCTATGCAAATTATTGTCTTGCAACACAATCATTTCTTCCAACTCTGTTCCTAGATTAGTAGTGGCTAGAGTACTGTCTTGGAGTAAAGAAGATCTGGGTGTGAATCTTGCCCCAGGCACTTATTAGCTTGTGATTATGGTCCTCTCTCAGCCCATTTGCTTATCTGTCAAATGTGGATAATTAAAATGCTTGCTTCACAGGTTTGTTGTGAAGAATGTATGTAAAATGCTTTGTAAACTTTAAATTGCTATTTAAATATTAGGTGTTATTGCCTGCGAACCTCCATAAAGTCCTTTTTGGATGATTCAGTGTAGGGCGGAGGTGACCCTGAGTTCTCAAAGGCCTCTGTCAGTGTAGTGCTAGTTTTATCAGGTAATTAGATTGTATTGAAGAGGCTTTGGGGGTTCTTAGCAAGTGACTGTGTCTGCTTTGTGAGGACAAGCCTAGCTAGTACAGAAAGACTTATCCTCAGCAGGCTGGCCACTTGGTGATGAATTCGTTGGCCACTGCATCCCAAGAAACAAAATACAAAAATTTCTCTTGCTCCTTTGTGGTCCCCTTCTGATAGTGATGTGGTGATGGGTAGAACAATTGAAAAGTGGGAAGAGGGTGGTAAGAATCATTCCATTTTTGGACCATCTCTAAACCTAACAACTTAGCTGTTGGTACTCTTAAGTGTTGAGATCCTTGTTTGGTGATCTGTGAATGTTCATGTTGTTGAAATAACTGAATCATATTGATCTTCACGTTCTCAATATACACATAAGATAAAAGATAAAAGAAAGAGATATAAGATAAAAGATAAAAAGAATGTTTGCAGCTAAATGGAAGATGGCTCATAGGTTTGTCTTGAAGAGGCAAATAAAGATATTGTTTAAGATAGTTTTACCCTGCACTCATATTTTATGAGGCATATTGTTGTTTCATTGCAATATTTGTGAACGGTTAGAAAAATGTCACCATGGAAATAACTTACAAGCCAATATCTGCTGGAGGGGATAAGTAAGTGGAGAAGCCCACTGAAAAAACTTGAAAAGTAGAATCAAGTAGAATTGGTATAAATTTTTATACTTGGTGAATTCAAAACAAAAGTAGACCTAGAGAAGAAGGCAAAAATATGTTGGAAAATAAAGTTTTGGAGTAAGAATCAATAAATGGCCAAGGCTAATAGGCCACAGATACTTTCAGAAATGGAGAAAAGCGAAAAACATCCCAAAAGATAAAATGTATCATATTTTAGGAGACACGGGTTACCAGTGTTTTTGAATCATCCACCTGTGCATGGTTAGTACACTGAATTGTTGGAACAAAGATCTGAATCAATCCCAAATTGAAAGGACAAAGATGAGATGACATACAATTGAGATATCCATAACCCCGCCTCTTTAAACAAGTTGTTAATGCTGAAAAATGGGAAATGAATGAAAAAACTAAGATTGAGAGAAACCATTCCCATTTCCTAAGGAAAGTTAATCATCATAGATCCATCATCAGAATAAAAAGGCCCAAAGAACCTAAAAACTGTCTAGGTACTTAATTTCTTTCCCAAGAAGAAGGATATGGCAATCAGGGGCAACTGTGTTTTAGAGTATAAACTCATTTGTAAACTCATATGGAGAAATGTGGTGAAAGGTTATTTTGATTTTTGGTTTTTGCTTGATAAAATATTAAGAAGAAGTGGAGTGGGGGAAAAACAGTAAGTTTATAGAAATCTTGGCTAGAATCCCCAATAAGCAAATTCATCCCATGGACACTTATGGATAAAACTTTTTTGGACAAAAAAAGGCAAAAAATGGAAAATGTAAGCTTTCCGTAGTAGGGTATTTTTCCATCAGGGACACTGCAATCACCCCATGTTGGCTCTAACATCTCAATCTCTGATACACTCATGAGGAAGAAGAAAAGACATTAAAGAAATCTGAGAAAAGCATCTAGGTTAGACCAAGTAGATATAATGGAGTACTACAATTTTGAAAGCACTGGGGGATTGATTATAAAACATCTGAAACAGAGAAGGGCATAAACACTTAAAAAGAATCTCAGACATTTTCATTACAAAACGACAAAAACAACCCAGAATATGTTAATATCTGTCTACTCATAAGCCTGCTTTCTCACCTTTGCAAAGTCTTTATGAGAAAAATCACATGCATCAAGAGTACCCTTGATGAGGGTTTAAGAGGGGATTAGGCAGGCTTTTACAAATGATATTAGACAGGTTTTGCTATTGCGAGATTTCCTAAAAAGTATAGAGGAGAAAGTATCTCGTCGGGATTATTGATTGTTGACTAAAAAAAAATTCAATTCGCTATAGCCAAATTGCAAAATGCTGCTTTAAAGTCTCACCTCTGACAATTTATTTCCCATAAATTTGTCAAAATCATACAAGATTACTTAAGTAATAATAATACCAATTTCATTAAATAATTATTAATATCAAGAGAAGTAAAAACTTGAAGACATTTGATGTCCAACAATGCTCCCTACCATCATGGAAAATTTTCAGTTCAGAATTCAAATGAAATAGGGATTCCCTATAGGTGGTAAGGTACTGCTGATGCTTTTGCTTCTGCTTAACCATATCAAGCTCCAGAAAATTGCAGAAAATCCTGAGTGAAGATAAGTTATAGAAGGCCATGTGCTTTCCTGGTGTTTCCTCAATGTCAAAATATCTAGAGTTGATCTCTGTTTGATGGATTTATGGGAGAAAATTATTACAAGTCACAGAGATAGTGCAGATGGGTTGTGATCTCCAGTGTTTGAGGGAATATCTCCATATTGTTGTGATCACAGATCACAGATCCATGAGAAGAGACAATTTAGGCGCCAGTCCACCAAGTATTCTTTTGTCTAGCCAAAATAATTTTTAAGTTTCTACTTTCATTCCTTTTATTTTTTGATGTTATTATATAGACACTTTCTAATTCCTCCATTCCTCTTAAAATCAGAATGAAAATAGTATTCCAAACTGGACTGGTCCAAGGAAATAGGAAAAAATATTACTTTCTGGTCTTTATTAGTTATATTACTTTGGATAGTTTCTGAGTATTGCGTTATTTTTTTATTTACGCAGCACAATGATCAACAGGTTCTCTATTTTCTCTCTCTCTCTTCCACTCCCATTTTTCCACCATTTGGGCTCATGAATGGGCCACTGTCTTTTCTTGTGGCTAATTAATGCATTAGCCAAATACAGATTTCATTACAGAATGCATTCAATTTCTATTGAATGAAAAATATTACTGTTTTAATTCATTCAAAGACTGTGCCTTGAATTGAGCTTGGTTTTTTTTAGGTCTCTCTTTGGCTTAGAATTATTTGCCTCAAATATCTAACTCTTCACCTTTTTGGGAGAAGGCTTGTTCTAGTCTTTCCATTTTTTATTTTTCATAGAAAGCTTTGATGAGACAGTTTGCTATGCTGGTTTGACTGCCTGCCATAACATACAATGCAGTAAAATGTACAGCTGGTGAAAACCTATTTAGAATTTTAAAAATAAAATATAAAGTAGAAGACCAGGTGCTTAATTTTTACATGTTGCATTTCATTAAAAAAATTCACACTATCTCTTTGAATAAATTTTATCCATACAGATGTTTAGAATATTGTATGCAAAATTTACCTTTTTTGTAGTTGTTGTTTCCTTTTCAGTGCAGCCTTTATACAAACAAGATTAGTAGAATAGGAGGACTATATGATCCAGTTTACATGGTTATTTATTACAATTAATAAATTGTAAGCCTTGGAAGGCTGACTGCCTCAATTTTGCTGAGTCATACCAGAAGAATGGTACTTGATTAATGCATAATAAAATAATTTTGGAAATCTTTCCTTTGACCCTTCTACCTCTTCTAGCCAATGACTCATCCTTCCTTCTCTGCTTATCTGTTCTTTACTGCTAAATTTTTTGGACATACTTATCTGGATTCAATGCTTCTACTGCCTCGATACCTATCCACTATTCAATCCTTTACAATGTTGTTTCTGTCCAATTAGTTCACTTAAATACTCTTTGAAGGGCTTCTGATCTTCACCACTCCCCAAACCAAACCCAGGGACATTTTCTTTTTTTTTTTTAAGTTCTTTTCTTCTTTGACATCTTTGCAGCTGGTGTTCTATTGGGATCCTTTCTCCTCCCTTGGTTTCAGAGACACCACAGTCTAGTTTGCAGACAACCATTCTCAGTTCTCTACTTCTTTAATGCCTCCTTAACTTTGTGTTTACTGACTAGATTTCTTTCTCAAAAACCACACCTTAAACCAACCTCACTCTGGAGCTCATGGATTGGACAATAGGTCCCTGCCCTCTTAGCACAGAGTGGATGTAAATACCAAACAGTAACTTTTTCTCTTTTGGCCAGGAACCCTGAGGGTCTTCCCCTCCCAGTTTGATTTCTTTTTTTTTGGAATTTTGATTAAAGGGGCCATTCCTTGATTAACTTCCTAAAGAGGCCTATTCACTGAATGGGCATTACCTCACTCTAAGTGAGTACATGAAAAGACCTTAGCCCAAAAGGGCCAGGGTCTCCCAGTGCATCCTAGGCCATCTGCAGTTCTTCTGGTCAATATCATGCCACTGCACCCAGATGGCTCTGGAGGAAAAAGTGAGTCTGGTGACCTTGCATAGCCTCCCTCACTCAAATCAAAGTCCACTGCAAGTCAGGTCATCATTTCCCTGATGTAATGGTCCTCTTTGAGAATGAAGGACACAACACAACAACAACTTCTTTAATGGTCAGTTACTTTCCCTAATGGTTAATTACTTTCCCTATTATGGGAATATCATGTTTGGAAATAACATGTTTATGTCTTATCTCTTGACTAGTCTATAAACTCCATGAGAAAAGGGAACAAATGTTTTATAAATTTTGTGTCTGTGCATTTACTACAGTGTTCTATAGGGAGTAATACTTAATGAATGTTGAATGAATGAATGAGTAAACTTAAACATTGCTTACCCAGAATTCTATATAGTTGGCATGTGAGAATTTTTAGAACAATGAAATAATAGAATCTGAGTTGGAAGAGTCCTCCCAGGTCAACTGGGCTTACCCATACCTGAAAAAGAACCCCCTCTACAAAACAGATAGCCATCTAGACTTTGTTTGAAGATGTCAAATGGAAGGGAACATATTATGGCTAGAAATAGTCAATTCTATTTTGGGATAATTCCAGTAGTTAGGACAATTCTAATTGCATAGAGAGCCGAAACTGCCTCTCTGGTTCTCATTTCTGTCCTCTAGAACAGCAGTTCTTAACCTGGGATATGAAAATTTGGTTTGTTTAAAAATTATTTTGATAACTGTTTCAATATAGTTTATTTTTATTTTAATTCTTTGTTTTTTGTTATTATTGTTGCTTTAAGCATTTAAAAAGATTACTTTGAGAAAGCATCCATAGGTTTCACCAGACTGTTAAAGGGGTTTATAGCAAAATGAAAAAGTTAAAAAATCCTGCTCTAGCACCAAGAAAAACAATCAATTCTTTTTTCCATATGACAGGCATGTAGATACTTGAAGACATCCATCAAGTCCCTTCCTAGGTCTTCTTTAGGATAAAAATCCTCATTTGCTTCATCAGATCATTATAAGGCAAAGTTCCAGGTATTCATAATAGGCAGAAAGATTTTTGGTTTTGGAGAGTTGCAATGAGCAATTTTGGTATTCAGTGCAATAATTTGCTGGGAGTAAGCAACACAAATGCCCTTCAAATCAATTTTACAATTTAGATATGAAAATTACATAAAGTAAGATAAATACATTTGAACATGAATTGAAATTAGTTATTATATTAAACATACTCAGCAGTCTCAAAATTTCTGTATCTTGAGACAAAGTTCATTTGGTCTGATCTAGTTGTATTTCTGAATGAGAGGATGGATTAAAGCAGTTTATATGTTTCACAGACTCCAGATTTTTTGTAAAATGTGATTGAGAAACTTATTCCTTCATTTCCAAAAACTAAATATTGACCTCTTGCTATGTGCTAGGTGCTGTGGGCAAATCCAAGGATAAATAAGATGTATTTTTTGAATTTGAGAAACCTGTAATCTAGACAGAGAAAGAAAATATGACTCTTACAACTCTAATGGGAATGAGAATATAAGTGCTTAAGAGAAGAACAAAGTGGGAGATGAGATTGAGGAATTAGGTTCTTACTCTTTTATCTTGGAATTCAGCAGGTAAGTATTTTAAGTAATTTTGTTTCCTGCAAGGTGACAAGGTGTTGATTATGGCAGTTCTGCTGAGGGAAAAAAAGAATCACCAACTCATCTAAAATTTTTATCCAACCTCTGGCCTGCTGAAGTAATACACAGTTACGT
Organism: Trichosurus vulpecula; assembly: GCF_011100635.1. Classification (NCBI taxonomy): domain Eukaryota; kingdom Metazoa; phylum Chordata; class Mammalia; order Diprotodontia; family Phalangeridae; genus Trichosurus; species Trichosurus vulpecula. The sequence continues at coordinate 189,198,128 of NC_050580.1, read as the reverse complement.
AGTTAGAGTGATGAAATGACCGCTTACTTGCCATCAATTGTTAGTCACCATGGGCAAGTGGCTATTTGCAAGATTGGTTAATGGATGAATGGCCTAGGAACATCATGCACATTTTGTGAGTTATTTCTATCATTTCAACAGTGAAGAAAAGGATGAATTCATTAAGAACTAGGCCACATTTCTACATTTTAGTAGTTTTTGTCTCTCAAAGCTATATTATCTTGGGAAGAAAAAAATATTAATGCATTTCTAGTGGACAAATCCTATTTTTGTTGAAAACAATATTACTTAAAACATATTTACTTATCACTATTTATTCCTCTGACACGACTACTCACAGGAATATTTTATCTGCCCAAGAAACATTCATTTCCATAGGATATTGCTCTGTTCTGTGAAGAAAACAGGCTTCTCTGTTTTTTATCAATCGATTCAAAAGAACATTTTGAACCAAAAAAACTTTGTCAAAAAGGAAAAGCCATTGTCTTGAATGCCTGTATTTCATGCTATTCATAAGTTTGAAATTGTTTTCCTGATTTTCCTAAAAATAAAAAGTCAGTCTTCCTGTTAAGGTTAACTTAGGGTATGTAAAATAATCCCATTCTCAAAAAAAGGAACAAATTTGAAATATTTGATCCTTGATAACAGTGACAGTCTTTGTTTCCTAACTATAATTAGATTGTCCCAGTAGCCATCTTAAGTAACTGGTTGATTGAGCTTGCAATGTTATTGTGACATAACCCTACATAGCATGTGGGACAGCAGGGTAAAATCTGCATATTGACAACTGGTCCTACCTACCATATTGCAATTGTGAGAGACTATATGTGCTATATCATTCAAAGGTTTACAAAATGTGATTAGTTTTTCCTTTGATTGTAGAATTACACTAAACATTCATAGGGATATAACAAACAATTCAAGCTAATAAAAAACAGTTTGTGTTGGTGTGTGGGAGGTGTGGAATTGACTTGATTTTGTGCCTTTGGAAAAATTTGACATCTGCAGCAAACACAACACATTTTCATCATTTTCAATATAGTCTTGGGAAGGATAATATTCCTGAGGGTTTGTCAATCTTTTGATAAGTAAAAAACAGCTTTTTTCCCCCACAGCCAACAATTGCCTCTCTCATTTCTCCATGGCAGTGTTGGCGCAGTGAACAGTGGAACTGAAGGTCAGTCAAAGTTGAATTTCATCACAGTGCATCACTTGCTCTTGACATTAATAGGAGGCACATGGTCATGGACTCTTGGCCCAAATGGGAAGAACATGGATAGATAAGGAAATAATACAGGTTGTGAAATAGCATGCAAAAAAAAATCATGAATAAAATAATCTATTGGTGGTTGAAAAACTAGCTCTACTTTCCAAAATTCTTCCATTTCTCAACTTTTTTTTTCAAGCCTGAAAAAGAATGAACAGTTGGAGAGGGGATATTAGAAAAGAGACAAATGTTCAGATAGTCAGAAATGGAAAATGGAGTTACCTAACCCTCACAATGTTTTGTTAATTATCAATACTAGAGTGTTGATGTTTCTGATTGACATTTGGGAGAAGGAAGAAGATAAAAAAATTGAAAATATCTGGCAGTTAGAGAGTGCTTTGGGATTTGTGAAGTACTTTGTATCTCCTTTAGTGAGGTAAGGTACCACGTGTATTGTGATCCTTGTTTTACAGATGAGGAAATAGGATGAGAATTTAAAGGTCTCGCCCAGGTTCCTCCAGGTAGTTAGTAATAGTGCTGGCATCTCAACTTAGGTGCTTTGATTCCAAACCAAGTCTTTATAGAGTACTATGTAAGTGTAGTCTGCTACTCGCTGCTATCTACCCAGAAGTGAAGGGCACAGAAAAGAAAAAGAATCTTTCTATCAAATGCCTAGGGATTTCTCTAAATGTAGTAAAATTAAAGAGAAATTCCAAATCTTAGACTGATTAGGCTATATACCTAAAGTCATATTTGGATTAAAAATACATTTATATATGTTTAAAAAAATGAAATGATTTTTAAAAAATGCCCTTAAAGTTTCCATTTCCATGATGCATTGTGGTCCAGTGGCAAGAACACTGGTTTTGAAGTCAGGGGACATGAGTTCAAGCCTTAGTATTGATAAGTTTGGTAGAATGGAAAAGTCACAGGCTCTGAAATCATAGGTTCAAGTCTTAGGTCTACCATTTAGTACCTCTGTGACCTTGGGCAAGTAATTTTAATTTTCTGGATCTCAGTTTCCTCATATGTAAAATGTTAGATGACTTCTAATATCCCTTTCATCTCTAAAATCTATGATCCTAAACTGTAGACAAATCACGTAACTTTTCTGGGCTTCATAAAATGAAAAGGTGAGATTAGATGACTTGTCTGGCCATTTTCAGCTCTAAATCTAAGTACTTACATTCCAGAGGGGCTATTTCTAAAGTCAATAAAATAATTTTCATTATAATAGTTAGGAAATGGTTCCAATTATGGAGCTTCTCATATGTGGTGACTCTTGAAGTAAGGTCATTTGTGGTAAGAGTAGATAGAACTTTATAGGATTCCAATGTTCAATGGACCCCTCTGAATATTTCTGCCTCATGTGGAATTAGTCACATAAACAGGAGCAAAATGGTAAGAGATTTTTTGGGAGGGCCAGAGACCTTTTTCTGAATTCATTAGCCAAATAAACATGGCACTAATCAATTACTGACCTTTGTTTCCACATATTCCAACATAAAGGGATACACATTTTGAAAGGGAAGAGAACAAAGTGCAAACCTCTCAGACAGTTATATCATTTCTCCGACATTCTCACTGTTGTGTGGGATTTTTCACAGCTGCTCTGGAATAGCAGCCAATAAAAATATTGTGAAACTTCCCTTTTTGTGCTATGCAAATGCAGGGAAGTGAAAATTGCCCTTTTCACATGATAACACTCGATGCAAGAACCCATCCTATTGTTAGCATCTTCACCAAGCTGTCATGGGATCAAAACTAAACCCTGATGTTGGTAAGAGGAGCTTGGCCCAGGGATCAAAGTGTCTTCTTTCCTAAATGTACCAAATAACTCCCCGTATGGTTCTACTTCCTAGATTAGGATCCTCTCACGGTCTGTCTCCAAAAGATGCCTTGTTTATTCCTAATCCAAGACTTTGCTCATGCTGCTTCCTTTGCTTCAAAGACCTTTTCTTCCCTTTACATCACAATGGATAGTGCTCTTAAAAGGAAAGTCAATCAACATCTATTATTTAGTTTTAAATGAACAATGTGAGGTCTGGGGATGATACAGAATTTAGCTAAGATGGAGTCCTTGCCATTATGAAGTTAATGATCTAGTTGGAGAATGCTACTGATAACGTTATGGGATTCATGTCAAGAAGAGATTTTGATGGCCATAGAGTCCCATTCTTTCATTTTACTGATGAGAAAACGGAGGTCAAGAAAGGCAAGAGTTTTGGGATTTGAACAAAGATCATAAAATTAAAAATTTTGAGCTATAGGGGCCCTAAGCAGCCCATCTTACCCAATTCTTTCATTTTTTGGCTGAGGAACATGAGCCCAGAAAGGTTAAACAATTTGCATGAGGCCACACAGTTAATAAGTTATAAAGGAACTCAGCACCCCTCATGCCAGCCATCTTTCCCACTCTGCCACACTATCTCTCAGTCCCTATGATTCCAAACTTACTCATTCTTCAAGGTGCAGTTCAAGATTCTTTTATTCCAGACAACTCTGTTTCATTTTTTTCTTTTAGTTTTCTGAACTCTTGCAAAACTTCTTATACCAGTGTTTGGGAGCACTTATTCATATGCTGGTTCATAACGTTACCTAAGGATTTCATTTTTGTATGTATTCTACTAAAGATTTTGTAAGCTTCTGTAAGGCAGGGACATTTTCCATCCAAGGGGAGTTTCAATGACTGTGTCAACTTTGACTCTGCTTTCCAGAAATAGCTTCAAAAATAAATTCCAATAGCATAGAACCTAAAAGTAACATCATATTATGGTGGCGGGATAATACCTTAATGGTAGTCAACAAACAAAAATGATCTTAGTGGGGGGCAGCTAGGTGGTAGAGTAGATAGAGCACTGGCCCTGGAGTCAGGAGGACCTGGGTTCAAATCCAGCCTCAGATACTTATTAGCTGTGTGACCCTGGTCAAGTCACTTAATCCCCACTTGCCTCCAAAAAAAAGTGGAAAAAAATGATCTTAGTGAAAATGATAGATTTCCTAAAAGTTACCTAATAAAGAAAATTCCTTCAGTTCAGTTGATATTCAACCTATGTCCTAAAATATGAATTTAAGTTTGTGGATTTCACTAAGTGGATATCTGCAGCATTGAAAAGTTACCTGGCTAGCATTCAACTGAACCACTTATTATCTGTCTTTCTTTTTTTTCTCTATTTTCTATGTATTTCATTAGTAACTTTTGCTGCAAAGCAATTTTAAAGCTATTCTTATTGACTGTGTTTTTTTGAGCTAATTAGTTCTAGTACTCTTCTATCTTTTCTTATATAGAAGCCCAGACTAATTTTCATTAATCAATGTATTGTCTCTTTTCTTGGACTCTTCTATATCTACTAAAAACATTTCTATTTTGGAAGAAGGATTGTCAAAACTCAAATGGAGTATTCAAGGCAAAAGCATCCAGTCATTAATTTATAGATTTCAATTGTATATATGTAAGATAATTACCATGTTATTTCTCTCTTTGTAATCCAATGCGATGACTCACTCACATTTTGACCATTATTCAACATGCAATAAAAATAACTATTTATACAGTGATAGTTTAAATGAAGAATCAGCAATTCATTAAGATCCTACAATTATTTACTTCCAAAGTGCCAGTGTAAAGCTTTGGATCCTGCAACATAGCACGGGGTTTGTGTAAGATGCGAATATTCAAAAGTTCTCATTTATTGCCACTCCATGAAAAAGTAGAAGGAAAGAATGAGTTCAACATGAGTCTTGGGGCCATATCCCTGGGGTACTTAGGAGGGCATCACAAATCTGACCCCTCTTCCCCAACGAAAGCAAAACTTCCAGGAGTTCTCAGTCAGCTTATAAACAAAGAAGAGAACATACAGAAGTAATGAAATTTCCAACTGTGGGAGAGAGAGCATTTTTTTTTAAATCAGGGAATGATTGATGTGGTTGCAATTTGATGTTTGCTTTTAAAGAAATACTTCATTTCACAATGAATCTTTCCCTCCCCCTTTCTCCCACTATTTTATAGAAAAGGAATATTCAGTTGGTTCAGAATTACAGGATGGGGCTGAAAGGAGTTTGGCTGATGTTTTCTATCCAACCTACTCTCCATTCTCTGGTAATATTACACTTGCAACATTAATAGAAGCCATAGCAAAATCATTCGGTATTCAGATTCTGTCCTCAAACGATTTTTAGGGGGTGATATGGAAGAGAGTGGAGTTTTGTTCCGGAGGTTACCATGAAGCCAATTCTCTTTTTCTTGAAGTAAGTTTCACCTCATCCTAAAGTATCCATGATAACAGAGTCATATGAGTCACAGGGCTGGAATGGACCTTAGAATCCCCTTTTAGTTCCCGATTAAAAATAAAACCCTCTCTTTGACTTTTACACCCTTTTCTGTCTTTCCAATCTTCTCACACCTTTCTCCCTCCTCCTACCACCATACTCTGCAATCCAGTGGACCTGGCTTATTTTCTCTTCTGTTTCTTGCATATGACATTACATCTCCCAACTCCTGGAATTTTCACCAACTGTCTCCCATGCCTAGAATGCTCTCCCTCCTCATCTTCACCTTCATTCCCTGGCTTGTTTCAAGTTTCAGATGAAGTCCCACCTTCCTCAAGAAGCCTTTCCTAGTCTTCCTTAACCTTTGTACCTTCTCTCTGTTGATTATTTCAAACTAGTCCTGTAGATATCTTGTTTGTACATAGCTCTTTGCGTTTGGTCTCCCCCATTAATTAGACTGGGAGCTTCTTGCAAACAAGGACAGGTTTTTTAAAAAAATATTATTTCGTATCCCTAACACAGCACAGTATCTGGCACATAGTCGATACTTTAACAAATGCTTGTGAACTTTCTGACTTGGATATTTTTGTAATTTATCTATTTCACTTTATAGAAGGCAAGCTGAGGCCGAAGGAAGTAAAGTGATTTTAAGTTTTCTGTCAATGTGAACCTTCCAGTAACTTCTAAATATCTATTGAACAATAAATCATGAGATTGTGTCCTATAGCAAGTTCGTAGAGATTGAAATTTCACTAGAAATGTGCTATGGTTTTAGTGGTAACTGCTTTTAAAATCTTATTCTGCACATTTTTGAAGTTTTAATATGTTCACCCTAGAAGGTAAAGTAATACTGAACATACTACAGTTTTACCTCCATTTTAAGGACTCAAAAAATTTGTTTAGTGTGTTATATTAGCCCTTCATAGATGAAGAACTGGAGTGGAGTGACAGACTAAATGGGATAATGGATAGAACACTGGTCTTAGAGTCAGAGAAGATCTGAGTTCAAGTTCCGACTCCATCATTTATTATTTGTATGACTCCAGGCAAGTCAACTCATTTCCCTTGGACCTCAGTTTGTTGATCTGTACAGAGGGGAGCTTGGACTACATGAGCTCCAAAGTCTCTTCCAGATCTAAAGCTATAGGGGGTATAAGTTGCTTAATTTCTCTGAAGGTCAGTAAATAAATTTGGAAAATGGACAAAATTACACTGGCACAACCTACCTTGTGGGATTATTGTGAAGAAATGGTATTTTAAGTAGTAATTGTGAGTTACTATTATATACTGTTATTTCCTTAATTTTTTAAGGATCCACAGTTTTCCTTTTCTTGTGTAGATTGCAAACCCTTTACACCTTAAGAAAGAGTCAGTATGAGCTATTATGGATGGAAATAAGGAGTCATCTAGAGCCAAACATCCAGTGGTGATCCTTTTGACAAGGCTGCTCTTAGAATGACAGAAATAATCTTATTTTATTCTCACAAAAACTGTGTGAGATTCTTATTGTTTCCATTTTAAAATAAGGAAATTAAGTCTCAGAGAATGAATTGTCTAGGGACATAGAAATAACAGGTATCTAAGGAAGGGTTTGAATTCAGTTCTCTTGTATTCTAAGCTCTTTGCTTAGAATACCCTTAGAAACCCTCTTTGCTATGCCATGCTATCTCTCTCCAAAAATGCTAAATCAGTTCCTCTTCTACATGACAATCCTTCAAGGGCAAAATCAACTAATGATTGATTTAGCAAAAAATAATCTGAATTTTTCATGACCATTTATATATTTTCCTTTCCACTTTAATAAGATTTCCCAGAACTGGTCACCTCTAATGCTCCAATGAGAAACAAGAGCGGGAGTTTAGTAGAGGTATTATCGTGATGATTATCATTTTTAAAAAGAGCAGAAGTATATATTGAGCAATTTAAAAAATTCTATTCTTTCATTTTGATTTAATTTCTGTTGATAGATTTTGAGTTGATTCCACAAGGCAGGGAGTTGACTATGGAAAGATTTGCGGGAGATGAGGCTCTTCCTCATTCTTGCTTAATATGGGATTGACTCCTGATGGAACAGGGATGAGGACAATTTTCAATAAGATTAATATATACACATAATATATATCTAGAGGTGATAAATTCAACTAAGCTATGCTAAGTCCTAGCCAAGGCACATTCCCAATTTGAGTTTTTTAGTGATTTTACACACAGTAGTATATGACTCTTTTTGTAGTAGAAGCCAAGAATAAATATGAGTAAAATTAAAACTTTTCCTTAATGCCAAAGACGTGTCAACCATCAAGTAGATTCCACAGTTTCCCCTAATATATGATGATATCATTCATTTCAGCTACCTGAAAACTTTCTGTGAAGGTTGCTTTCTTTCCGTCTTTCTCCTCTCATGTGGAATCCCTTGCCACTGACTAGTACTTAAAACCATTTATGGCTTTAGCAGATGTTTCTGATTTAGAAACCAGTGAATACTTTCTGAGTCATTTCTTCCCAGCTCCCTTCCCCCACAGCACCCCTCTTTCACACTCTCCTTTCCCTCTTCTCTCTATCCCCACACTCTCCCTTTCTCATGCCTGCTCTCCTTACCTCCTCCCCCAGGATGCCACAACTAGGAGCTAATTCTGTTAGGTTAGAAATTATAAGCATGATTTTAGTGCCTGAAATTAAGTGCTGACTGATGAGTAGAGGTAGGGCTTGAACCAGGATCCTGAGGAATAGAGTTTAATAGATTAGAGTATCAGTCTACAGAGAAATGTGCCAGTCAGAAGCTTGATTTTCTTTCAGTCCAACTTAATTTTTCAGAAACCATAACAGAGGCTGGCAGTTCTGAGCAGCTCATTCCTCCTGCGTCTTATTTATCAGCAGAAGGTCAGAGAATTCTTTGGGGCCTGTTTCTCATGAGCAGTGATAATTATGCATGTAGACAGCCCTACTCATATTATGTAATATACTGAGTAAAGTTGGGTGAATGGTTTTGATTTAAAATCAGAATTACCACCACTGGACCCAAATACATCCAACAGACCAACTAACCCAGAAATTACCTTTTGTGTTCTGGATCAGATCCATCAACACACCCCCAATGAGGAAACATCCTTCTCTTTATGGCTATTGATGGGCTTTCAGCCTGACAATTCAGAAATGTGCCATTGACGCAGGCCATATTCGAGAGATTGCCTTCTGGGATTTTTCAAGCATCAGCCTAAGTGGGGGCAGTTTGGTGGCGGGAAACATTTCTAGATAATGCATTCTTTTAATTTCTTTTTTGAATGCTTTGCACCATAGCTATAAATCTGGGAAGCTCCCACTCCTCCCTCTCAGTGACATCAACCCATTTGACCGGAATTTCTGCTGTATAGAGGATTAGCAATGTTCAGTCTAGGACAAAACAAATATTTCTACCCTGTCTGTATCTACTTATGTGATATTTAACACCACTGTAACCAAAGTCATTTCCAAGCCAGAGGAGGAATGTCAGTGAAAAAAATACGTTTTATCATATAGCATGTGCTAACCTCAGAACTTTGATATTGTTACAAGCTATTCAGGAGCCAAAAAATAATTTAGTTGTTTTTAACTACTTTAGAAGTACTTATATTTCTTCCCCAGTAGATAAGTGGCAAAGAATATAAACATGTTTTTCAAAAGAATAAGAGGAATGATCAATAAAATTAAAATTAATTTAATTATTAAATAATAATATAAATGGAAAACACTCAAAGTTACTACTAGTAACAGCAATTCAAATTAAAACAGCTCTGAGATTCTACCTCATATCCAGCAAAGGTGATAATAGCCTGGAATATTCAAGGTTGGAGAGTCTATAGGAAAACAGACACATTAATATTCTGTTGGTAGAACTGTGAACTGGTTCAACCTTTCTGGAAAACAATTTGGAACTATGCTACAAAAGATGTCCCAATTAGTACAAGTAATGAATCTCATGAAGTGGTCAAGTGATTTTAATTTGCACTGCATATTTCCATTGAGATCCAACTAATTCACATGTTTAACAAATGATTTTATTTTAAATAGTTTGAATTCAGATAATTCAACCACTTGAAGAAATAAATTATCCATACTAATTGGGACTTGACTAGATGTCCTAGAACCCTACTATATTGCTACTAAGCACTTATCCCAAAGAGGATAAAGAAAGAGGGAAAGGACCCACAAATTCCAGGATATTTACTGTAGTAATTTTGTGGTAGCAAGAACTCAAAAAAAGGTGCCAATGAAGTGTAGAATGTCTGCACAAGGTGTGGCATGTTAATATCATGGGATATTATTTGCCCATAAGAAATGACAAATATGAAGAATTCAGAGAAACTTTGAGTTACGTGAACTAATGCAGTGTTGAAGTTAGCAGGATGTAGAGAACAATATACACAATAACCACAGTAATGTAAAGATAACACTAAAAGACTTTGAAACTCAATCAAGGCAATGACCCATCTTGTCTCCAGAGAACTGTGATGAAACATGCCTCTCTTCTCAATGGACAGGAAAATGACAGTGATGTTAAAAATATCAATGACATTACAAAAGAATTTATTGTTGCAGATATCAGATTGAAATAACACGTGCTTGTTTTGTACAGAGTCACAGAAGAGAAAGATGAGATTGGCTTGGATGACATCTCATAACCATCCAAGAGTTAACTAGCTGGCACAGTAGAGAGGGTACTGGAATTGAAGTCAGAAGAAACCCTGAGTTTGAATCCTGCCTCAGATACTTACCACGTCTTTGACCATGGGTAAGTCATTTAACCCCTTTCGGTCTCGGTTTCTTCATCTGTAAAATGGAGGTAAATAAGAGCATCTCCCTCACTAGGTTTTTGTGAGGGTGAAATAAGATAACGTGTAAAGCACTTTGAAAACCTTAAAGCATTACATAATTGCTAGCTATTATAATTATCATCGTTATTGAAACCTAGATTTACAAGTTCAGAGAGTGTAAGAGCTGGAATGGACCTTACCCATCATCTCATCTGGCGGTGTCAAACTCAAACAGAAATGGGACCCCTAAATCATACGTTATTGTCATTCAGTCATTTTCCAGTTGTCTGACTCTTCAGGACCCCGTTTGGAGTTTTCATGGCCATGATACTGGAGTGGTTTGCTGTCTCCTTCTCCAGCTCACTTTACAGATGAGAAATTGAGGCAAACAGGGTTAAGTGACTTGCCCAGGGTCACACAGCCAGCAAGTGTCTGAGGCCAGATTTGAACTTAGGAAGATGAGTCTTCCTGACTCCAGGACTGGCACTCTGTGCCACCCAGCTGTCCTAAATTACAGGTAAGTATACCTTTATGCCATTTATTTACTTAGAAAACCACATATTAGCATTGCTTATGTTCTATTGTATTTCATTTATTTTGTTAAATATTTCCCAATTACATTTTAGCCTGGTTCTGGCAGTAATCAGGAGTGTTACTGGCCATATACCTGGTGCGCGTTTGATAGGTCTTATCTACTCAATTTTTCTAGCCCCAAAGAGGTTTTAAGTGACTTCCTCAGGGTCATACAGTTAGTTAGTTCTATTGCTGGTAGTCAGACTTAAGTGTTCTGACTCTTGGTCCAGTGTTCTTTCCACAACAGTTCCATAGTACTGTACATAAATAAATTACCAAATAATTTCATCTTCAGACAATATCTAGTTGCTTTCCTATTTGTAACTGACATTGCTTTTTCAGTTTTTTTTAAAGCATTGCACATAGAATGTTAGAGCTAGAAGGGATGTTTGAGACAACCAAGTCCATGCGCCTCATATGACATTTAAGGAAACTAGAACCCTAGAGAAGTTAAGTGACTTAATTAAAGTACACTGAAATTTGGTGTCAGAGTCTGGATTAGAATCCAGGTCTTTTGACCCCAAGTCTAATGTATTTTCCACCAGCTCATATAGCTTCTTTGCAAACCTCAAAGCACTATGTAAATACCATCTAATAATAATAATAATAATAATAGTAATGATAACTATGATTACTCATGAATTCTACCAAAAATCCCCCTTTAAATCAAGGTTTCATTGAAATTGCTATTGGGCTCTACTATTATTTCATATTTCACATCAAGATAATTTATTTTTCTCTCGAAAGTCTAATATGATTTCTCTGTTCTTGGAAAGAGTGCCATTTAAAAGTCAACTATTAAAAACCATTTTGTTTTCATAAAATGTTAATCTGAAATACAATGTTGGAAAAAACAGTGGTTTTCATTTAATAAAATATGGTAGAAATAGACACATTCATAAGCACATGTATTATATCAAACAGGAGATCCAAATGAAGCAATCTTGCTATAGGCCACTTTCTAACTTTCCTAACATCCCCCAGGATTCTGTCTTTAACAAAGCCCTCTTTCTCCTGCCTATGTCCAAATTAGAGGACTAAAGAAAGTATTTTGCTTTTTGATATTAAAGAAAAAGAGTTAAGGAAGGAGGATAATTAAAAAATGTATATACTCAAGTCAGATTTGGGAAGGTGGACAGCAAAATTAAGGCAACAAGGGTTTTGAACTGAGGGAGGAAAGATCTTGTCCTTTGAATTTTATTAACGAGCATTTAGGCAAGAAGGTAAATAAATGCTCATGGTAAAACAGCCAGATCCAATTTTATGTCCTAATATAAAGCTAAAGCTTGTTCCCGTGACATTTTGGAAGATGGCATTAATCCTAGTGCTAATGTAATTTGTTCAATAACAGATCTCCTTCTAGAGCCTAGAAAATTCACAACGACCCTCCACCATCTCCTTAAATGCCTATACATCTAAGCACAGGTTTGACCAAAGCCCATTCAGTGTGCAGGATTGGACAGACTGGTAGAACTCTTGCAAGCCAATTAGTGATTTCAGCTAATCAGGGAACTGTTTATAACAACTCAATCCTTTTTCTAACTTCATGCTCTTTCCTTCTGCTTCCCTAGTGACAGTTTGTGCTGCTGATGAGGTAGGTAAGATTCAGATCTATATCAAATGATGCATAAACCAAGCCACCCTGCCTTCTGGCAACCAACATTTGTCTGTGCTGGGCTCAAGCCAGGTTTTCACTGGCACAGACGATTTTGCTGATGGTGAAATGGGGGAAAACTACAGTGCCAAAGAAGCCAGGCTTTCCTCTCAGATGTAAAACTACTTATAAAGGGACCTTTGAGATGATTTCTCCTTGCGCTTGAAGCTCTTAACACCCATCTGTGTAACAAATTTTAGACAACCATTCCATTGCAGCTAAGCTCCAGTGTATAGGAGTTTCCCTTAGTATGTGACCTTTCATTCTATTAACTCCACAGAGTTGTTCTCTAACCCACCCTTCCATCAGTTTCTGTTCAGTACCATTTTCTCAGTGGCTTAAAAAAAATATTTTGTTCTTAAAGTTTCTGTTTCTGTCATGAGTCACTTATCTTCCATTATGGAACAAAACAATCAACCAGATTGTGAAAATTTCCCTAACCTGATTGACCTCACAGAGTTGTGATCCAGGCCTAGTTTGCTTTAAAAAAAAAATCCCTAGTCCTCAGCTATTACAGCCACTAACTGGCGTTCCTCACATCTGTAGCTGAAATAGTTGAACTGTCAGTTGTACATCTTTTTAGGAGACCCAACCCATTGCATGAAAACTCAACCACACATACATATACAAGCACATATACATGCACATACATACAAACAGAGCAGCCCTATAGATTTCTCTTGGGGTTTGGGGGATGTGGGGGTGCGGCGAGGTTGGCCTGTGTCTGGTGGAATTTTAGCAGGCCCAGGGCTGGAACACAGTCGTTAATTTCATATCAGATTTCAGCCAGCCAGCAGTTACTCTGGTCTGCCGGTAGACTACTTTCTCTGTCACTTAGTATTAGATGTATTACACACCAAGCAGTAATTATCTTTGACACATAATTATTATGGTTTTGATGACAAGAAGGTCTTTTCTTTCCCTGCTTTCATAACATATATTCCTGAAAGTTCAGGCTTGCAGAATAGAGCTAAAATTTAAAAGCACTTGGCTTCAGATTGAACTCCAAGATGGGGAATAAAACAAAAGAGATGTGTATGCAGGGGGGCGGGAAGGACAGCTTAGATTGGGGAGAGAGGGAAAAAAAAGAGAGAAAGAAATAGACCATTTGAAAGTTCCACAGATGATCTCACACAAGTAGATTTCTGAACAGGAAAGAAAGCCTCCAAGTGTCATTAATGCAAAGGGGAAAAGGGCTGCCTGAATGTAACCATGCCAGATTCCCAGCAGGAAAGGAGTGCCTTTAAAGTTAATAAACTGAAGGAGAATTGAAAAAAAAAAGGGTAGGGGGGAGGAGAAGGAGGCTCCTGGCAAGACCACATAAACTACACAAATGAGTTTCTAATCTTGCCACATGGGCATTTTCCAGCTCTGCACTCTGAGTCAACCCCAGCTGCAGGCCTGGATGAGCAGCTTAACAATCTTTGCCTTTTTTTTTTTTTATGGTCAGAATCAGGAGTATCATGTTTCTAGAGCCTGGGGGCTATGTGGTATTTAAACGGGGCAAGAGCCTGGCATTCCTCCAATCCTTACCTGCAGCTGTGTTTCTGGTAAGGTCAGAAAACCTAAATTGTTGGAGAGGTTGTTGTATTCTCACTCCTACCCTTCCCTCAAACCTTTTTTTTTCAGAACATCTTGAGTGGAGAGGGGTGGCGGTGATGATATCTGGATGGGGGGAAGGGGGAGGGGAAAAGAGGAGGGGGAGTGTTCTAGGGGACTTTCAAAAAAAATCCCAAGCATTATCAGACATGCAATAACTTAACTCCAGGGAGCTGATGTTATCCAGAATCTGATTAGCACAAGTATGAGTTGGGGGATGGGAGATGAGCAGACACCGAAAGCCTGCTTTCCTTTTTTCCCATTGGAAAGTCAACTGTGGGCAGCAAGGAAGTCAGTGAGTACCCATGGGGAGCTTCCCCTCCCCATGGACCTCTCAGTCTAAGTTCGAACAATGACAATCATATTAAACACAATCAAAAACAGCCCTAATTTTAGTTCATTTTATTATTTAGGGATAGAAGAGTGGAGGAGGGGAGGAGGTGGAGGCTGCCATCTATGACTAATACTGTCTCACAAGCTCTTAAGCCACATTTAGTAACATGGGGTATAAAAATAAGCCTTGGGTTCCAATTTTTTTTTAAACTTGACTTCTGTTTCCTTTCTTCTATTCCCTCTCCCAAAGACGGATTTAACTAATTACTCTTTCAGCTGAATGCTGATAGACGGGTATTTATTATTGGTGCTGTAAGCTGGGCATTTTTTTTTTTTTTTTTAGTGAGGCCACAGACATACGTATACATTAAACTGCGATCCCTGGGGGCCATCAGTGTTACTGCCGGCCCAGGGCAGCGCAATATGATAAAGTTTTCAGGCCCTGTTTAGTTAAGACTAAAGAGCTGGGACCCAGCCAATCTCCACCACTCAGGGCTCTTTTCACAGTCCAAAATGATTTGGCTTAAACGTTTCCAACTGTGATGAGGTCCCATTTCAGTGATTATGCAGTCATTCACTTTCCACATCAACATCAAAGTCATTAACAACTGAGTATTATTGCATTGGCTGGAATTCAGTTAAGGACTAGAGGGAAGTTATTCTTTATTAAGATAAATCATTGCCTTCGTTATGTCACCCATGAAATAATCAATTTACTGTGTTGGTTAATTTCCTCCTTCTTTGATCTGTGAATTAAATTCAACAGATCATTGTTTCACACAACTACCATTGGAAAGATATTTTTATTGGGGAGGGGGGCGGTGCAGAATCTACACACATGTTCTGATAGCAGAAGTCTTGCAAAAATGATAAACAACATAGAGGGCTAAGCATGGGGCTTAGTTCATGCCATCATTCATTTCAGCAGTTATCTTATCTCCTAAATTCCCAGGGGGCAGGGTCACACCCTAATCTAGATGGGTGATCCTCCCTCCCTCCAAATTCCAGAAAGATTTTTGCCAGGGAGGGAAGAGCAGAAGAGAATTAACCTTAAAACTTTTTGGGGGGAGGTTGGAGGGTCGGGGGAAGGTAGAATGGGGAGGTTTGAAAGCACAGGCTGGTGTCAAAGTCAGTCAGAGAGATATCTTTAGCCAAATTCAGTTGGAATGCGAAGGAAGTGGTTCATAGGATATCACTCAGAAATGTAAAGTATCCTTTGCCCATAATTCTTGTTGCTTTAGGAGAGGTAAGCAAAAGAATCCTGGTAGTCAAGGGAAGTCTGTTTGTATCTTTTATGTCTCCTTGCCTTTATAATTCCACTGAGGAATGTTCCTACCCTAGGTTAATTAGGAATAATTCTCTCATCAAGAACCAGGCATCAGTCAGTACTCCCCAGTCTTTTCAAGCCTGGTTTCCACAGCCAAAATGAGGTGGAGAATTGGTATAATTACCAGAGTAATTCAGATGAAAGTAGGAATTACTCCAATAATTGCCTCAGTTCTCTACTTTGTTTCCTAGTCTGGAGGTCTGGCTCTGGGTTTTGGCTATATAGCCAAAATAAAGGGAAAGAGCCATGCCCTTAGCTGATAGATTTCTCACAGCCAAGTGGGAAGAAGTAGAGAATGATGGTAATTATCCACACAATTGAGGCAAAATCCCTGTGTGTCTACAGGGTGAAAAATAAAGTGTAGGACTGTCTACTCATCCAGAATTGGGGATGTTGCACAAAGTCAGTTATGGTACTTAAGATTCAATACAATTCAACAAACATGTGAGTAAGCACTGTACTATCCTGAGATCTGGAGTACAAAGAACAAAACTGAGAGTCCTTTCCCTGAACTTAATTTTTAAAAATTACTTTTTATTGATGTCTTCTGTTTTTTACATTATCATAGTGATCCCAAACATCCCTTCTACTTCTCATCCCAGAGAACCATCCATAAGACAAATAGTATTTTTAAGAGAAGAAAAAAAATCAGTAAGCTAATCAATACATTAAAAAAAGTCTGAAAATATGTGCAATGCGTCATACCCAGGGACTAGAGTAGGTTGGAATTATCTTCTAATATGTCTTCATTCCAGTTTTGTGTAATTTTGACAATTTTGTTACATTCACTTTTGAATTTTTACTGTGTAATTGTTCTTTCCATTTACATCATTATAGTTAAAGTATATATTGTTTTCTTGGCTCTGCTTACTTCACTTTGCATCAGTTCATATGATTCTTTTTCATGTTTCTCTGTATTCATCATACACATCATTTCTTACAGCAAAGTAATAGTCTATTACTTCCATCTACCAACACTTGTTTAGCCATTTCTCAATTGTTAAGTGTGTACTTTGTTTCCAATTCTTCTCTGTCACAAAAAAGAATGCTACAATTATTTTGAGTATATGCAATTTTTTTTTCTTATCAATGGCTTCCATGTTTTGTGAGCCCAGTGATGAAGTCTCTTGTTCAAAGAGTATGGACATTTTGGTCACTTAATTTGCATGATTCCAAATTGTTTTCCAAAATGGTTGTACCATTTCACAGCTCCACCATCATGTATTGTAATAGTCGGCCTGTCTTCCCACAGCACCCCCCAACTTTGACTGTTGCCATTTTTTAAATCATTCTTTGCCAATTTCAGTATGTGAGATGAAATATCAGGGTTGTTTTGCTTTCCATTTTTCCTATTATCACTGATTTGGAGTATTCTTTCATGTGAAAAGCTTATTTTCTACCAAGAAGACACATGTACAAACATAAATAAATTTAAAATATGTACACAAGTAAATTAACAGAACCTGAAAGTTTGAAAGGTACTTAGTGGTCACCTAGTCCAACCCATCCATGAAAGGAATCCGCACCATAATACATCCAACCAGGTAGTTATAAATTTACTTGAAGACCTCTGAGGAAGGAGAACCCACTACCTCTTGAGAAGCCTAATCTACTTTTAACTATTGTAAAGTTTTTTGTTATTGTTTTTGTTTTCAATTTTTTTTAACTAACATTAAGCTTAAATTTTCCTCTTTGCCACTTCCATCCAGTGTTTTTGGTTCTTCAGTCTGGAGCCAAACAGAGCGAATCTAATCTTTTCTCCACACGAATGTCCTTCAAATATTTGAAAGACAGTGACCACATCCCTCCTGAATCTTTGCTTCTTCAGTGTAAACAAACTTGTTTCCTACAACTGATCTCCTACTGACATTGATTCAAGACCCTTCACCATTATGATTGTCTTCCTCTGTTCAATCTCTAGCTTATCAATGTCCTTCTTAAACTTATTCTCAGAGCTAAAAACAGTACTCTAGATGAAGTTTGACAAGGATAGAGATTGTTATCTCACTTTTCCAGGAAGTTATGCTCCTCTTAATGAAACCCAAGATTGCATTAGTTTTTTTTGGCTTTAAGAGGTAGAGAGAGTTTATAACTGGGCAATCAGAAAAGGCCTCCTATAGAATGAGGCAATTCAACTATGTCCCTAAGTAAGACAGGGATTGTAAGAGGAAAATATTATTAGGCAGTATATTAGTATATTCATTGGCAGTACATTATAGGCATTACCTCTTCAAAGGTCCAGAGGTGGGAGATGAAACTTCATCGTAGGAGAAGTGCTAACAGGCTAGGCTGATGAGAATGGAGAGTGTGTGGAATACACTAATAAAATTAGATTGGGAAGATAGTTAACAGGCAAAAGGTAGAGTGCCTTAAATGCTCAGCTAAAGATTTGTATTTTATTCTAGAGGCAATAGGGAGCCATGGAAGATTTTTCAGTGTGTGCATTGGGGGAAGTAGGGATGCCATCATGGTTAGATCACTGTTTTAGTAATATTCGTTTCATAGTTGTGTGGAGCCTGGAAAGAAGAGTATAGACACTGGAAGCACAGAGATCAGAGATGGTTGCAATAGTTCAGGTGAGAGGGCCTGAACTGAGAATGGAGGGAATGGATCTGCTATCACATGGATAAACTAATAATAATAATTAAAATAGGCAATCCTTATTACCTAGCACTTACTAGGCAACCTTTTGTGTATAGTACCATGAGCACATGTATGTAGTTGTTTGGGTACTATGCAAATACTTTTAAGTTGACTTGGCCTTCTGCCATCTAAACTTATATTAGAAAAGTCACACTGGTAGAGAAATATACATACATAGTAGGTAGAGATAGGGACTGGATCTGTGATTTCATCGATATAGAAAATGCTTCTTAGAGTGCAGATCAGCATCTTCTTTATAACTTATTATCTTAGAAAGTTACCTAGATGACTGAGAGGTTAAATCACTTGCCCAATGTTACATAGCTGGAATTTGTCAGAGGTAGGACTTGAACTCACGACTTCCAGGATTCAAGGCAGCTTCTCTATCTTTTAATACCTTATAGCATTTTTATACATACGTACACAAATATATACATATAAATCAAACACATATATGTATATATTTACAGACACAGATATATATAAATATGTACATATGTATGTATACACACATATATGTATATATACAGACATAAATATATATATAGTATATATATATATACACATACATGTATACACACATAAACGCATACATACAGAATATACACACAAGAAACCATGGTACAAACAAAAAGGCTTCGAAACTGTGCTGACTTTGGAGAATACAAAGTCTTCTATGGACTAACAATTGAGCACTGGCTGCTTTTCAGTTGCCCAGTTTCCCCTTTCTATTTAGCCTTAGGAGTCCAGATACTTCAGGCAAAAAAAAAATCTGGTTGTTTTTGTTTACTATTTCCTACCAGAAGACAGGAAAGTGTACAATTATTAGACTAGGTGGCATCCGTAGGCATAGGCTCAAAAGAGGTCAAAGAAAGAGGAAAATGTCTTCAAAATGCTTAATAGCAGTTGTTTTTCATGTAGCAACATAAAAAAGAAAACAAAATAGATTCCCATCCATTGGGGCATGGCTGAACAAACTGCGGTATATGAATGGGATGGAATACTGCAAGAAATGAGACACAGAAATATTTGTATTAATGGATGCTGAGTGAAATGAGCAGAACCAAAAGGACAATTTATGTGCTAAGTACTGGGCTAAGGGCTAAGGATACAAATTCAGAAGCAAAGACAGTTCCTGCCTTCAAGGAGCTTATGTTCTACTTGGGAAAGCAGTGCATATAGAGGTGTGGTGGCCATGGAGGAAAACACTTCACTATCCCACTTCAATGTCTATACATGGGGACTTTTCAACATCATGACTGACTAATAGTACAGCCTACAGATTGGTTTCACAGTTTATCACATACAATATAGTATTCCTTGTAAAGAGGCAATATATTTATTCAACAGAGATCCCAATGTATTTTTGCTTGTTAAAAACTCAGTTATAAAATTCACTATCATTGCATATTCTCAGCATGTCTACTGGAGTGTCTGGCTCATGGTGCTTTTTAACTTAGATTTACTGAGGTAAGTAGGCAACTAAAATTTCCTAGTAATGTAAGAAAAAAAAAAAACCTCAAGATTTACCTGATATGGGGATAAAATTGAGCAAACATTAAGTGACTACTGCTTACTGTAATTAGTCCTGAGGGAAATAAAAAGTTTGTGTAAGACATGGATTTCTGCCTAGATTGAACTTGCATTCTGGCATCATTCTCTTCCTCACATTTTTAGGTGATCATAGGATCATAGATCTAGAGCTGAGAGCTCAGAGATACTAGAGTTCTGAAAGAATGTTTGAAGTGGAGAGGATTAAAATAAAACTCTGAAAAACTGAGGCATAATGCCATCATTTCAAAACCATTATTTTATAGATTAGGTGATAAGTGACTCATCCAAATGCACACAGGTAGCAGGCATCCAGAGGTGGAATTTGAATACAGGTCTTCTGACTCCAAAGCCAGCAGTCCTTCCCATAGAATCACAGGATTTAGAACTGAGAGTAGATCATTTTGCCTAATCCCTTCACTTTACAGATCGGGAAGTTGATGCCCAGAGCATTGTGATTTGCCTAAATTGAGACAGAGCTATGAATCAAAGTTAGATCTTCTGACCTTCAAAACTAGCACCTTTCTACTATACCACAAGGGTATTGTGACTGGCAGGAAAAGTCAGGTGACTGGGATAGGAAGATGTGAATGTGGCTTCCTCTTTGACATAAAGTAGTAAATGACCCTAACCAATGTGTACAGAGTACCTGTCCAATGAGTCCTGAGAAAATGTGTGCTTGTTCTCCTCAAAGTCTCTGATAGGGGCCAAGTTCTCCAAATGTGCACGCTCCCAGGACACATTGGATAAGCCTCCATTGCTCAGTCCTTTTTCAGTCACATCCAAATCTTGGTGACCCCATTCAGGGTTTTCTTGGCAAAGATACTGGAGTGGTTTGCCATTTCCTTCTCCAGCTCCTTTTACAGATGAGGAAATTGAAGTAAATAGGGTTGAGTGACTTGCCTAGGGTCATACAGCTAATACGTGTTATAGGCCAGTCTTCCTGAATCTAGGCCCAGTGCTCTATCCACAGTGTCATCCAGTTGCCCCAGCCCCCATTACAATAACTTAAGTCCCAGACAAATTTTCCCTTTCTGGCCCAATACTGGGGTAATATCATCTAGGAGAGACAATGTGATGTGATGAAAAGAACATCAGTCTTATAGTCAGAAAGCCTAGGTTTGAATTCCTGTTGGAACTCTAGCAAACTTCGTTATAAAAGCTGTGTGACTTCCTGCCTAGTGCTTAACTTCTCCAAGCCTCAGTTTCCTCATCTGTAAAATATGGATAATAATACTTGCACCATCTACCTCACACGGTTCTTGCCAATCTGAAGTGAGTTAACGTACCTAAAGTGTTTTATAAATTACCAGGTGCTATGAAAACCTAATAGTGGACACACAAATATTATTTGGTTTCTGATGTTTTGGGGATAGAAAGAATTATTCTTATCAAAGATGACCATCTCTGACTTGAGCTTCCTACCCCTACTGTTACAGTAACATATTCTGGGGTTAAAGACTTGAGGCCTATGATGTTAAAGATTAATTGGACTTGCCTTGTAAATGACACTATAGAACTGTATTTAAAATTTACCCGAATTGGACACAAGCCAGTCAAGTGGTTGAAAATTATCACATTTCTTTCAGGGTTCTCCCCAGTCCCTAACAATTCATATTTTATATCATTACTGTCTCCAGATTACTAAAGTTGAACATCGTTTCATGGCAGAAGACAATTACATTAATGAATGACTCTTGTGTTGTCAAATCCCATGAAAACCATTTCATTGAAATGGAATGGAAAACCTGTTCTGCATTTCAGAGTAGGCAGCCACCTCTTTGCTAGGCAAAACTTGGCCAAATTTTGCCTGCATTTACTAACATTTAGTTCTTGCTCAGAAATTTAGCCAGAGCAAAATGGCTGGGTAAGCTTACATCCAAAATGACTTCAAGTCCAGTGAAGCAGTTCATCATTCATTGGATAGGATATCAAGAGAGAAGCATAATATGATACTGGTGACTCAAAGCCTAGTAAATTTTATTTCTAATCCAGGTGAAAAAAATCAACTTGGCATTACTTGTGAAATTTCCAAATTAGAAACCATTCTCTATTTTAAGTGTATTTCCATATGGGATGAGTGGAGGTCCTTGATTGCTTTCCATTGTTGCTAAAATTGTTTCTTGGTCGTAGTTAGTCACTTCATATAACAATTGGCAGGCTTGAAAATGCAAAATACTCATTCTGTGAAGACTCAGACCTATTTATATTGGAGCCTGGCCTATTATTTCTCACTCAGCAATTCAAAAGACATCTCTTGAGTATGGGCTGTGTATACCATAGGCACTTTGATAAATGCTATCAAGGATATGAAAATGAATAAGAGAAGGTCTCTGCCTATGAGGAGTATACAGTTTAGTGAAGGAGATAAGGCATATTGACAACATGGATTTTAATGTAGAACACAGTGTTAAGTGCTACAGAATTGGTATAAACATCTCAAACTGGGCAATATTATAGAAAGCAATTCACAAATTTTTAAGAACCATATTAATAGTAGTTATTTTTATCTTCATAGTCATCTCATTCTCATCTCTTTTTTCAATCAGGTTCAAGTAGAAATAGTCCTGGGACAAGCTGCTCTACTGGTATTATTCTTTTATATCTAATGTTCTATGGACTATTGCCCTGGTAGATAAGATAACTGCATTTTGTAACTAAATGATCATGTCAAAATGTAACCCCATTCTCTATAGGGTCACTGAAGACATCATTGACATGGCTACAGTTGTGGACAGGACAAGAGAAATGATATGTACTTCATCTGGTTCCCATCTGATTTTCATCTCCTCCTCTAGGTCTCTATAATTTGTTCCATGTAGCTTGAAGATTATGAGTATTAGCAATAGCAATAACTGTTAAAAATCACAATTTTGAATTTTTATGAATCCATATTGTAGCCAAGTCATTGTGAGAAATAGTTTGGCCTGGGATAATGCTCCAATTCTAGCATAGCTCATTTGTTGAGCTCTCATGATCTGTATTTGTAGGACATGGCTTCTCAGAAGCCCTGAGTTCAAATCTTGTCTCTGACTGATACTGCCTGTATGACTCTCAGCTAATAATTTAACCTCAGTGTTTCAGATCAATGCTGTGAAACAAATAGAAATGGACCCCTGTGGCTCACATAATGACATAGAAAACCACAACTTGATATGATCTTTGTTATATCCTATATTTATTTATTTTGTTAAACTTTTCCCAATTGTATTTTAATCTAGATCAGACTGTGAGTTTTGAGGGCCACAGCAGATAGTGAGCTTGACACATTTGTTCTAAGCAACTCTCTGACTATAACTTGCATAGAGGGTATAAAATTGAATTAATAGGGGGCTTAATTCACTCAGGAGTTTCCTACATCAATGAGATCACAGGTCTAGTAGCTATCCTTTTTGTAAGTTAAATTTGTTAACTTCTATTTTTCCAATTTTTTTCAATTGTACATTGACTGGTATTACATAGGTACTAATTGTTTTAATTGTATTCTTCCCATTCCACTTTAATTTTGGCAATCCAGCATTCAGTCCCACTGCCTTCTCCTTGATCTCATGTTTAATAAGTCTTGACTAGAGAAGATGAATGTATTTAAAGACATCAACTTCAACCATTCATTCAATATGCATTCAGGATTCAAGCTTGAAGCCTTTACTCTTTATCTTTCCTTGGCATATGTAAAGAATACAGTTTATTGTTTAACTTGGAAGATATAGTCCTTTTTAGGAGAGATGACAATGAATTTATAGCTAAAAAGAACCATAATGGACTTAAATTGTTTTCCTAAAAATGCTGTGTTTTATATACATTTTCTAGGCATTATGGTGTTGGTGACATGTTCTACTGTAAATAAAATTTTTCTCTGGGGACATCAACTACTTTAGTCTTCTCACTCTACCTGTGTCTATTTTATCTATTTGTAATATAAGTCATGAGTGCAGAAATGAGTCAAAGGCTTTGTGATTGTCAAAAAATGCAATAAAAATGTTATTTAATTTTTAGGGAACTTGTTTAATAATTCTTGTATCAATAATGTTATTCCTTACAACTGTGGTACTTTTTGCCAGACTCTTTTGATCAATATATTATTTTCTTGTAAGTATTCACATTTTTAAGCTATAAAATGTGAATATTGAACATGTATGAAGTACATAAACACTATATTTGGAGGGATTGCCAGTGATCCATTCTTTGGTAATAGATACATAATGCCTTCTGTTAAGAAAGGTAAGAACCTTATGTACAAAGATATAGCAACTCTTTTTTATGACAAAGAACTGGAAACTTAGAGGGTGCCTATAAATTAGGAAACAGCTAAACAAATAATGGTATCAAAATGTAATGGGATATTATTGTGCCATAAGTAACACTGCAGGGATGATTTCAGACATACCTTGGGAGGAAAAGCTTTGTATAAACTGATGTAGAGAGAAGTGAGAAGAACCAGAAGAATAATTGATGGGATAACAACAACATTGTTGATACAAATAGCATTGAAAGACCTAACTCTGATTAATGTGATGACCAACTATGATGCAAGAAAAATAATGATGAAGCATATCCACTGTCTGATAGAAAGAAGCTATGGCCGCTGTGGGAATTTGTTTTGTTTGACCATGCATGTTTATTTCCCTCCCCTTCCACCCTCCCCCCCACCCCGTCCCCCACTGAAGTGCTGAGGGTGGAAGGAATGGGAGAGAGAGAAATAGAAAAGGCTTGTGATTTGTAAAATACAACAAAATAAAGTTAGAGCAAAAAGAAAAATGTAGGATCAGGCTTGTTATACCAGAAGAAGCCGGTAAAGCTTTGTGCTGATAATTCATGATCTGCTGGGAAATGTCGGATCTAATAATTATGACATTTACCTTGCCTTGTTGCTTTCTTGTTTGGCAGAATAACTAGAATTTCATTCACCTCCTTGATTTAACTGTTCTATTGCTCATTATATTTCTTATTTGGGCCCATCTACATTTTTGTTGTGTTGGACTTTTTGTGATCCTAGAGATATCCAGAAATTTTGCGCATCTGCATTTGGTGGTGGGAACTGGGGAGGGGAAGGCAGTTCTCTTGTCTCTGATTTTTTTTTTCCAAGTCATTCTAACAAAATTTTTTTTGG
The DNA here is from genome assembly GCF_011100635.1 of Trichosurus vulpecula. Taxonomy (NCBI): domain Eukaryota; kingdom Metazoa; phylum Chordata; class Mammalia; order Diprotodontia; family Phalangeridae; genus Trichosurus; species Trichosurus vulpecula. Next base: position 189,173,075 of record NC_050580.1, on the reverse strand, counting down.
AAGGGGGATGGCTGGGCAATTGGGGTTAAGTGACTTGCCCAAGGTCACACAGCTAGTGATGTATCAAGTGTCTAAGGCAGGATTTGAACTCAAATCCTCCTAATTCCAGGGCCGGTACTCTACTCACTGTGCCACCTAGCTGCCCCAACAATTTTTTTAATAGAAACTAATCAGGGAGCAAATCAAATAAATGGTATTGCCAGAGTCAATTTGCAGTGATTCTGTGTTCTTCCTGGAGTATTCACAGTTACGGCTGGAAGTCTCTGGGGTGGTCTATAGCAATAAGGATCAACATGGGATGATATTTCATGGATTTTTGCAGAAGGAAAGACTATAGAGGGATGGAGCAGGAAATGGAATGGAAGTAGGAAAGGGGAACAAGGACTAACTATGTCACTTTCCTCTGGTTCTGTGAGTTGGGAAAGTGAGTAGAAAAATAATAGCAATATTATCTCACATTTATGTAGTTTACAAAGCATTTCCCTTGCAGTAGCCCTCTGCCATTTTAAAGCTCATGTAACCGAAGTCCATAAAGGCCCAATTGATATCAGCTTGCCTGAACCACCTCTCCAACTTTCAGGGTTTCCCTCCTGAGCTTTAAGAATAAACCAAAATCTCAGAGGGGATGTGTACAGGAGTAAAGGCTTACTTCTCTGCTTTGAAGATAGCACCTTTAAGCAATTTTGTCACTGTCAATTTGGACTGCTGGAGGACCTCCCTTCCTAGGTCTTGAATGTATTAGTTAAGACCCATGTGATGAAACCATCTATTTTGGTTAGACAGCAGATGCTACCTCTATGTACATTTTAAATGGTGAGTTTGAGTGGCTTCAGATTGCCCTATAAAATAGGCATATTTGATATTTGAACAGAGCTATAACAATCAATAAATTAATAAGAATTTTATGTATGAAATGTTGTGCCACATTTTGCAACTTGGACAGATTCAGTCAGGAGGGTACAGTGGGATTGTTGCAGAGGATAGTCCAAATTTGGGCACAATCCCTTGAGTACAGGATAGGATTCTTAAATTGTGAGGTCCTTGAGGACAGGGATTGTCTTTTGCCTTTCTTAAATCCCTAGCACTTAGCGCAGTGCTTGGCACTTAGTAGATGCTTAATAAATTCTGATTGAATAATTGATTGTCTCTCAGAGATTCTAACCCTCACCGTAACCCTAGGATTTGGGAGGAAAACTGGCACTGAAAAGTGCCACTCTTCTCTGGCTCCCCCCACCCATCCCACTGGAAGAACATAGCCATACCCTGGGTTTGGCTGCCTGATGTAGGTATGCCACCAGATCAGCAGCTGGTGGAAAACTCAAGCAGAAATATAGAGATTACAGCTGCCATAGGGAAAAGGCAATATCTCCTAGAATGGCTCCGTATTGTAGGACACACAGAGATTTACCAGCATTAAACCAAATGTTCAGTTGTTGGATCTAATGATCTTGATTTTTGGATCCAATATCTCTTTAATAAATGTGATGGAAAATCCATAAATCTACAAGTTATTTATTGAATTCATAGAATGAATAGTAAGCCTAGAACTATCTTTTATTCTTCTTAAACCATGAAAACCTTGAACGTTCATGGTGGTGATGGTTAAGTAATTAGACTGATTTTATTGCATTGCATAGCCTCCACTTTAGAGTCAGACTAGTCATATACAGATAAATATAGATAGATGATACAGATATAGATGCAGAAGCAGACATAGGTGATATAGATGGAGATATTTATAAAGACATAAAGAGACACTATGGCTATGGATACAAGTAGTGATACAAACACACATATACAGATAGATACAGACATTGATGATATAGTTATGGATATAGAGACAGACTGATGATATAGATATGGATATGGATATAAAAATGAGTTAGTAGCTATGTGTTGGTTATTTATACCTATTGGTTAAATTATGTTAGCATCATATATAAAGAGACCAAACATCTGGTGGTGCACATATAATGATGAGCAAGAATGTATTTAAAAATTTTACAGTTAATCATGGATGATTTTCTCTCAATGTCTCTCCTCTTTTTTCTCTTTCTTTCCTTCTTTTCCTCCCTCCCTCCCTCTCTCCATTCCTTCCTTTCTTCCTTTCTTCCTTCTTTCTCTTCCCCCTCCCTCCCTCCTTCCTTCCTTCCTCTCTTCCTTCCTTGTTCTTGTTCTTCTTGTTTTTGTTCTTGTTCTTCTTCTTGTTCTTGTTCTTCCCTGCGTCGCCCCACCCATCCCACTTGTTTGAATCTCACAGACAAATTTCATTTCACTTCTCTAATTCTGCTTCAGAGAGTAGCAAGAAAGTTAAACAATTCCCAACTGACTTTTATTAACTACAATTTGTAAAGCTGATAGGCTTGGCCATGAAGCTGATAGACAGGTTTTTTCACATAGTCAAGATAAGAATCCTATAGAAATGTCAAGAAAAAAGAGACTGGGTAGTTTCTGCAAATGTATGTGCTTTGATTGTTGAGTACTTTTTTTCTTTCTGTTTTACATATCTAAGCTGATTTTTTTTTACCAATTATTTTGTCATTCTTCATCAAACATAGTTTCATCACATCCAGAGTCTGATCTTTGTGCTTTAGGATGTGTGTATAACAGGGATTAATTGGAAAGATTATTTGCAAAACAGTTGAAATGCATTGGTCCAAAGGAAAGCTTGTAAATACACGTTTCTCACCTAACTTTCCAAATATTCATCATCATTCATTTTTTGTTCTTATTTCAAATTTGCCTTTCAGAATTATCTGTTGAGCCACCTGGTGAAAGCTTGAGATCCTTTTCTGTTCAGGTAGTTGCTCCTCATTCTCATCATGTCCTACAAAATATTAGGTAAGATCTGCTTCACGGAACTTAGCTTCCCCATTCTGTAGTCTTCCTTCCTGCACTCACAAATTGTTAATGTTTTCTCTTTTCTTTCCAGTCAAAACATATTTAGAAAAGTATCTGATAAACTAATTCACACTAACATGTAAAAGATGATAGAAGCTAAAAGTGTTATGGCTCCCAGGTTTGCTTGCATTTTATTTTTGGCCATCAAAGCCTTGAACTTTGACCTAATTCTAATGTCTATCATTGTTGATAGTAACAATAACAGTGAATATTTATAGTGTGTCATCCTGAGTTCAATCTTGGTGATATCTTAAATATAAATTTAAAGTTTTTCTCAGATTCTTCATTGATTTCATTTTCTAGTACAATAATACATTCGTAATGGCAAGCAGGGTGGGCCTTTTTATTGTCTTTTGTTTTGGAGTGCTTCTCAGTACTAAGGCAATCAAGTGCCTTTGAGTCTTCTTCTTGTTTGAATCAAGCAAGTAAAGTGAGACTTTTTGTTGTCTTCTATTTTGGAGTGCTTTTCAGCACTAAGGCAATCAAGTGACTTTGAGTCTTGCCTTTGTTTCAATCAAGAGTCTTTGATTGGATCAGGAGTCTTTGATAACCTGCTTAAGTCATGGGAAGACTTAGGTCACATGGATTTGAGTTGCATGGTTGTGACACCCTCTGACCCTGAAGAAGTGTATATACACTCTGAAGTTAGCATTTTGTTTGGGGCTCACTCACTGGAAGAGTGTTGTGTGATTTGACAAGATGAGACTCTGAGTAGCCATTGAAGAACCCCCTGGCTTTGAAAAACCCAGATTTTGGTGCTTCTCTCTCTGGTAACTATTTGTGTAATGTCTTGGTCAGATGGCTAGAAGCCTGTCTGTTTATTTGTGTTATTTTTCTCTGTTTATATAATTTCTGTTTGTGTTTTCTCTGAAGTTCAGGGTGCTGACTTTTTCCCTTGAACTAAGTGAATGATATATGTATGTTTAATTAAAATGAGCTTGTAAACCCCTTACAGTTGCTTTCTTTAGAAGAGCAGATCAAAGAGCCTATGCTAGCAGCCCTTCTGTGTGCTGGTGCTATTGATCTTACACAGCCACAGTAGTAGCAAGTAGCATTACTGTTACAGTGTTGCAATATTTTTTTTTTCTGGAAAAGAGTTTTATGTCTATGTTAAATTGAATGAACCAAAGGATAATCTATTAAATTCATCAGGCAGTCAGTTAATCAACATTTATTAAGCACCTACTATGCTCCAGGTAAAGTCATTTAGGTGGCGAAGTCGATAGAGCACCAGGCCAAGAGTAAGGAAGATTCATCTTCATGAGAGAAAATTTGACCTTGGATCCTTTAGTAGCTGTGTGACCCTGGGTGAGTCACTTAAACTGATTTGCTGTAGTTTCCTCATCTGTAAAACAAACTAATATTTTTGCCAAGAAAACCCCAAATGGAGTCATGAAGAGTTGGATATGACCAAAAAACGACTGAACAGCAAAATGTTTCAGGCACTGTGACAAGTGCAGGAGATACAAAAAGGGAAAATGATAGTCTCTGTTCCCAAGAAATTCACATCTAATGAGGGAGCAGAGAGGAAAAGATTTAGAGTTGGAAAATAACCACAGAGATCACATAGTTTCATCTCCTCCTTTTAGAAATGAAGACATTGAAGCCCAGAGATGTGAAGTGACTTGTCCAAAGTCACATAGGTAGGCAAGTGGAAGTGATCATATAACTTAGAAGATTTGCTTGTTTGTGTCTACTACTTTACTTAATGCAGTTGTAGTTGTCTTGACTAGGCAAAATTGTGTAGTACCTGAAATTTCACCCAACTTTTGGCGTTTGTCTTTGGCATCATCTGTCCTTACTTTCAGTGTCCTACTCTGTCCTTCTAGAAGGAAAAGAGTAGCAAAAGTTTGGATTTTGAATATTCCTATTCCTTCACATCCCCAACCCTTTTTAGAAAATGTTCTTTTCTCATAAGAAAATTGATTGATCATGAGGCCATATGGAAGCTCCCTCAGTTAATGCTTGTTGTCTTGCCCAGTCCTTTGGAAGATACCTTAAAGAGCATGTAATCTAATGCTTTTGTTTTAGAGAGGAGGGTACTGGGATCCAAAGACATTAATGACTTACTCAAGGTCACACAGATAGTAGTTAGAGTACTTGGGAGCTGAAATCAGGTTCTCTGCCTCCATGATCAGGAAGTCTTTCCACTACAGTCACTGCCTCTTTTATACCATGCTATGTCCTTTTATTATCCTTAGTCGTATTTATGTTTCTGGAGACTCAATTAGTCAACAAGGCTTTATTTAGTACTTATCATTGTGTTGAGCTGAAAGAGAAAGAGCAAAAATCATCCCTGCCCTTCAAGAGCTTATACTCTAAAAGAGGAGATACTATATATATAATTAGGATTATACAAGAAACCTAGAAGAAAGGTTACCTTAGAGAGAAAAGTTTCTTATTAAGTTTAACTTAAAAGTCCATTCTAACAATCTTAGAATTGAAATTATTTACATCCTGTCTCCCCAAGTGGTCTATAAGCTGCTAGAGGGCAGGAAAGGCATCCTGCACAAATTAGTATACTCCATTACTTCTAAGACAGTGCCTCCGTCATAGTAGATATTTAGTAAATGTTTAAATGAAAGTTGTCATTGATCACTCATGACATCACTTTGGCAGAAATTATTATAAACTTATATTCAGCCATGGTGTCAAATTTAATAAGAATAACTATTTGTTGCATTTGTGTTCAGTGATTTTGTAATTTAGCTGGTACCTAGATATAAATTCTTAGCTCATGCTCTGAGTTGTTAAAACATTAATAGCTCAAAACTGTACCAAGACTTTTGGGATATCCTGTATTACCCTACTGATGACAAATGCACACTCCAAATAGTTATGATCTCTACCCCTTCCCCTCTTCCTCTCCCCTGGAAAGTTCTTTACCTCCTTACCTTAACCTTCACACTCTGCTTGAGTGCTTATGCACATATCTGGATCCTTTCCTCAGAGAGATTACCTGGTTTATTTTGCAACCTGGTTTGGACAAACTGCTGCTAATTTGATACTTCAACACTCCCCCAACTTACTGAAAATCAGTTGCTTTAGAGAGCATTTGGTTGTTAGTGTTTCGCAGCATGTAACAGGAAAATGAATTCATCATGGTAGCTCATAGGCATCTACTTCACATGTTAAATTTCTGTTCCCAACAGAATCTCCTTTGGTGTGTTCCTCTGATGAATCCCTCTCAGGCTAAAGCTAAGCAGAGACCAAACACAAATGATTCTTTATCACTGGGCAGTGACCCAAGAACAACCACAGCCCAAATTTGAGGGAGTCAACTTCCCTGGCATTCCTACCCCAGGCAGTGTGATAATGAAACCAGACACAGACACTTCCTTCAACTTCTGCCAGACGGTATGTCTTGGGTGAAGTAGATTACAATGAAGGCTGCAGAAAATGAAAGGCATGTTGGAACCTCCCAGCACAGAGGAAGAGGAGCTTCAGTTTCAGAGTGACCCCATAAGTGGAGTCAAAATTCAATTGTTACATCATCCCTTAAGCATTCCATTTAAAAAACATTTTTCAGATTATAGTTAGCGTTAAAATATCTAGTCTTACATATGATCTAAACTTTTTTTTCCCCCACAGGAATATTAAAAGACTTAAAAAGAGGATAAAATAAATGCCACCCTTTTCTTCTGAGTTGCTCCATTTCCTTCTTTTGCTCTCCTTCCTTCTCAGTGTTTTGGAAATCTTTGGATTTTTAATTGACTATGTGATAAGGAAGACCTTCATTTTACAATGACTACTGATAGGTTCATCTGAATATTCAGCACACATTCCTGGTAAACTCAAAACAAGGATATTTAAATTCTATTTGTAGAACAAGAGGAATTAATGGGATCATCAATTCTGAACTATAAAGGAACTTAGAAATTACTCTAACATCTCCTTACAGGTCACAGGCGCATAGTGTCATAGATCTAGAATTGGAATAGCCTCCCAAAGTTGTCTAAAACAGAGGTGTCAAACTGGTCCCACAGTGGTCCTGCAAAAATCCTGAGTTCAGCCTAAACCAGATAAAAATATAATTGGAAAGTGTTTAACAAAATAAATGAAAATACATCATTGATAATGTTAATGTGTGATTTTGTAAGTCAAAACGCTGCCAACAGGGCAACAGCCAATATCTATTTGAAATTTGACTCTACTAATCTAGTCCAGCCTCACTTTCCAGCTGGGGAAACAGTTGCAATGACTTGTTCAAGGTCACACACGTAGCAAAACAGAGGCTCTAAATTCAGTACTTTTCCCATCATGCTGCACTGCAGCACTAATTATTCATTTCATCCTCCCACTAAAAGCATCTAGGTACTACAATGAGTAAAGTGCTAGACCTAGAATTAAGAAAACCTGAGTTTGAATTCAGCCTCAGACACCTTGGGCAAGTCATTTAAGCTCTTTGCCTCAGTTTCCTCAACTAGAAAATGGGAATAATAATTACACTTAGCTCCCAGGGGTGTTAGGATCAAATGAGATAGTATTAGTAAAGTGCTCTTGCTGTTGTCCGGTTGTTTCAGTCATGTCCAACAACTTTGTGACCCCATTTGGGGTTTTCTTAGCAGAGATACTGGATTAGCTTTCCATCTCTTTCTCCAGTTCATTTTACAGATGAGCAAACTGATGCAAGTAGGGTTAAGCCTGGGGCCACACAACTGGTAAGTGTCTGAGGTCAGATTGGAACCAGGAAGCTAAGTCTTCATGACTCCTCTATCCACTGTACAACATAGCTGCCCGATAGCAACAACAACCACCACCCAGTGTTGTTAGTATCAAAGGAGATAATGTTTGTCAAGTGTTTAGCATGGTGCCCAGCACACAGTAGGTGTTTAATAAAGGCTTGTTTAAGAAATCTTAAAATCCAGTACCTATGACTCATCATGGAGGGGTGACTCTGGGTTCTCAAGGGTGATAAGTGTGTGTCTAAGTTGAGTAGAGGATCAGTCTACATCTATATTTTGAATAGAGGATCAGCCTCAGCAAGTCTGCGGATGTCCATCACCTGAAGACTGACCACTAGGTGATTTTTTTTCTTTTTTGGCTAAAGAAATGAAGACGTTTTCACTAAGACATTGAAGAACTGTGATTTCATTGGTCAATGGAGTATTCACACTGATAAAAATCACTTATCCATGAAATATTGAAGTTAATATCCATTGCTGTTTCCAGGATCCCACTGTATATAACACTAGGAACTGTGTCATAAGGCTATATTACAAAGAAATATAATATGTGATTTAGAACAAATTGGATACCTACATGGTATAAACTTTTATCTGGTACATAACAGTACACTTACTATCAAAGCCCTCTATGGGGTTAAAGTTTCTCTTTCTTTCTTTTTTTTTTTGAGGGGGGAAGGCAGGGCAATTGGGGTTAAGTGACTTGCCCAAGGTCACACAGATAGTACATGTGTCAAGTGTCTGATTCCAGATTTGAACTCAGGTCTTCCTGACTCCAGGGATGGTGCTGTACTCACTGCACCACCTAGCTGCCCCAAAGTTTCTATTTCTTAAAGGACAATACCTGGTTTTCTACCTAATGATCCTCATTGCCATAAGAAATGCTATATAAGGTGAAGCTATATAAGATGGAAAAGGGCAGTTGCAAACCGATGCGATAGCCAGTGAAAAACCAGTTTAAATGTTAGCATTCAACCCGCTCTTCAAATCAAACAGTGGTCCATAAACTCCTGGGTCATGTTCTAACAGGATAAGCAATGGGATCATTTCATCATTGTTCTAGAACTGAAAGATAACTCAGAGGCTTTCTAGCCCAACTCCTTCAAGAAACTGAAGGTTGGAGTTTAGATGACTTGAATGAGGCCAAAAAGGTAGTATTGAAAGAGTTCCTTAAAACTCCTCAGTTCCTTAATTTGCTCTTTGATAAATTGGGATTCAGTTCAATTCAAATCAATTCGATTCAACAAAAATGTTTTAAGTACTTACTTTGTTCTAGGAAACAAGATACAAAAACAAAAACGACACAGTCCCTGCCTTCAAGAAGTTTGCATTTTACTAAAACTTTCAAATATACTTGGATTAAGCAAAATACAGTTATCCCTTACAGATCCAGGGAGTTCTACAAGATCTGGAGAATCCATGTAAAATTTTTTGGTCTTCCCTTCATACCAGAGAAGAAGGCTAATTCTTTTCTTTTTCCTTTATGGGGCGTTTACAGTACCTTATTGTAAAATTAGGGTTAAGTATTTGCTAATAGGATATATGTAGGTCAATGTTAAGTAAAAATACTATATAAAAATAAAAATATACGAAACAAATATGAAAATTAAAAACACATTGGAAGAGGAGGTGGGGAACGTGCAGAGTGGTGGAAGTATAGTCTCCCATAAGTTGGTGGTAAGTTCTTAT